>NW_020171521.1:128406-254766 GCF_001040885.1 Strongyloides ratti | reverse complement strand
GAAATAGATGAAACCAAAATGAGCAAAAGGAAGAATAACAAAGGGCATTCTGTAGATGGAGTTTGGGTTGTAGGCGATGTGGAAAAGACGGAGTAAAGACGCGTTTTCGCTGTTCCTGTTAAAAAACGGGTCAGTGAAACGCTTCTTGAAGTCATTAAGAAGCACGTCGTACCTGGCTTGATAATTCACACTGATCTTTAGCGAGGTTACAACGGAATTGAGGATATTTTGAGATTCAAACACTATACGGTAAGCCATAGTGTAAATTTCAAAGATCCGGAAACTGTCGTCTACACGAACACTATAGAAAGAACATGGAATGGCTTCAAACTTCAAATTCTGGCACGAACGAGAACAAAGAAAGACATGGAGAAGCGTCTGTGGAAATTTGCTTTGCGCCGGGCAAATAAAAAAAAATAATGAGCCGGCTTTCTCGATGCCTTACGAGAAGTCGTTTATATTAAAAAATAATTCACTAATTTTTTTAATAATTTATTAATTTTTTTATAAATTTTTTCATTCAACCAATAAAATTTAAAAAAAGTCTTTTCTATTTTATTTTTGTTGTATAAATCAAATATTTATTAATTACTCTTTTAACTAAGAAGAAATAACTTGAAAAAAAAATTTTTTTTTTTTTTGTTTATCAGGAAGTATTAAAAAATAATAATTTTATCAATCTGATTAAAAAATTCATTTTTACATATTTTAATCAAAAAACAAAAAGGGGGGGACCAACTTTAAAGATCAACCAATACACCAAATTATTTCTCGTTATTTTAAATTGCAGCAGACAGATGATTCATGAGCAAGAAAAACTTATGAAACTCAATATACAATTAAGTTTTCATCAAGATGGGGTTGAAATAAACCACATATCCATTCAAGCAGAAGAAATCAAAAATGAAATATCTTTACTTTTTCAAAACATGCTGAGCTCAAACCGTTTTGATCTAGGCACATGCACAATTCACGCACTAAAAATGGAATTCAAGCAAAGCAAACTGTTTTCTAATCTCAGATATGACCCTAACCCTAAAATCAGAAATCAAGTACAGCTAGAAATAAATGGTATGTTAAAACATGGAAAAATACACCCTCTTGATCAATTAAATAAAATGCCAAAATATATATGTAATATAGTCCCAGTAGAAATAAAAGATTCAAAAGAATTAAGAATCACCTTCGACTTAAGAAAAGTAAATGAAATTCTAGTTGCATTTTTTTATTCATCCCCAAAATTATCTTATTATTTAATGTATTTTAGTCTTTACATTTATTTCGAAATTAGATTTAGTTCCAGCTTACATGAAGATTCCTTATTATCCAGACGACAAAGATGTCATCGGAAGACATTTTGGTAGCACAATATTTTCTATCCTACGTCTAACAATAGGAGGAAAAAATTCTAGCTTCATTTTCCAGTCAATCTTCGATAAAATTTTACAAGGCATGTCCGCCACTAGTTATCAGAATGACTGTTGGATCTTCACCCAAGGAACATTTGCACACCACAAAGAAGAAGTCTTCAAAGTATGCTATAAAATCAACCAACATTCTCTTAAAATAAATCTCAATAAATGTGATTTTGCAACGTTTGAAACAGAAATTTTAGGCCACATTATCAATTGTTCAGAAACAAAAATGTCTCTCAAGTTCACTCGAATTCTTTCTCAATTTCCAATGCCTACAAACATTCACCAACTTTAAAAATTTAGAGGTATATTTACCTTTGTAAAAAAGTATTTTTATGATACCATGAACGAAAAACGCGTCATTGATCAATACATTGGAAATACGTCAAAAATCAAAGAAAAAAATCCTACAACAATTTTCCTACAAGTACAAGAAGCTATTAAATGCATTCAAAATAAATCTCATTACACCAAACACCTAGCACATATTAATTATCAATTACCATTTTGTTTATTTGTAGATGCTTCCCTTCAAAGCACTGGAGCTGCTTTTTTTCAACCTGCTTCTATCGAAACCTTCAATGTAGCAAAACCTTTTAAGTCGACATTACATTGTGTTGCACTATATTCAAAAAAACATGAATATAAAGTAATTCCCTTCATTATAGCTTTAGAATTAAAAGCGATTTCAGATTCTCTTACCTTTTTTGGTGAATTAGTCGCCACCTGCTCCATACATATTTATACAGATCATAAAAGTTTGCTAACCATCATACGTGAATCAACATCTTTTTTTATGGTAAATACATATGGAGTATATTAAACTTTGCTCCAGCTTCCATCAATTGGATAAATGGAGAAAAGAATCACTTAGCTAACTTGCTATCCCGCGCGTATTCTTCTGTAGAAAAGAAAAGAATGAACATCAATGAAATTGATGTTAAATATCTTGAGTTACAAGATACAAAAAAAGAACATTGCTTTATTTCATTTGAATATGCTAGAAAAATATTTCAAGATGTACATTGTGACATGAATCACATTTGTCTTCAAAAAGTTTATAGTATAGTCAAACAATCTTTTATAAAAAATTATCAAAAGAAATCAAAAATAAAATCAATCCTACGATCACATAGAAACCTTATATCTAATTGCAAAATTTGTATTGAAAGAAATGATATCAAAAGAAAAAGAATTCCTGAAATGGAAGATTATCTACAATTAGAACCTTTTGAATCTATGGCAGTATATATAACATATGTGGACAACACTCCTAATATTGCTGCAATTTGCAGATTCTCTAAATATGTTATAATTAAACAGATCAAAAAAGCAAATGCGCACAATGTTACTGAATTCTTTACATATGATATCTTCGCATGATATGGCATACCTCGTAGAATACATTCGGATTGTGCTAAAGTCTTTCAATTCTTAGCATTTCGATCTTTATGCAAATTAAATAACATTTCTCATACCAATGTTGTTACAAATGAACATTTTTCAAATTAATCTATAGAAAAATATTTCCGTACACTTAAGTTGCAAATTTATAAACATAAAATGGTACACAATGGTACTTGAAAAAAAGCTCTTCAATAAATCGTCCTCACCTACAATTGCTTCTCTTTATCAGATTCTTAAGTTTCTCCGGCAGACATTGTATTTAGTTTCAAAGTCATACATCCAAAAACAGCGGAGTTTGCTGAAAGACTCCAACAGTCTAAAGATCTTCAGAAAACAATTATAGACATTTATCAGTTACCTTCTGCCATTGTCATAAGAGATTAGAATTCTAATAAACTTGTCAAACCAAAGAAAATTATTAACTTTAGATATATCACAGTCTCTTCGAATCCTAATGATCAAAGAAAGAATCAAATAGCTTCTCTTTACAAATTCCGCTCTGCATCAAATGGGCATTAACTGGAGCCGTGAGAGATTGCATAGCAACAAAAAAAAAAAAATTTTTTTATTATCTGTCAATCAACTTGGAGAAGGAAAGAGTTGAAATTTATTCCAAACTTTTAAAAAAAACGGTGATTTTACCCAATAAAATTTATATATAAGTAATGTTTTATTGTTATTTTATCATTCTTAAAAATTTTTAACTTATTAATTAATTTTTTTTATAGATATTAATAAATACTATTATGAGCGGTGAAATTTCAAGAGATTCTTTAAGATGTTCTTCAAGAAGTTCAATAAAAAATAGGAAATATAGTAATAATTATATCACTTTAGAAGACGAAATTGAAAAAGAGTAAGTTTGTTTTTTTTAATTGGTTTTTTAAATATTAATGAATTAAAAAAGATTAGAAAAGTAGAAAAAAAACTACAAAATAAAAAATTGGAAAAAGAAGACAAAGAGGAAGAAAAAAATTGTTGGTTGAAACAAAAGGAAATTTAATTGGAAAAAAAAGAGTCTATGAATCAATGATGAATAATAAACAATTTATTCTTTTTCAAAAAATGGTAAAAGAATCCATTGATGAAGGATTCCAAAAGTTAGATGGAAGAATGAACAGTATAGAGAAACAGTTAACAGATATGGAAAAAAAGATTACTCAAGCACAAACTGAAGACCCAAAAAGTAAAATCAGAAAGAAAAAAAAAGATGAAAGACGAAATATGGCATGCTGATTTCAAAAGGAGAAACATCAAGCTCACAGATACGAACTCTGAAATCATAAATGGCCTGGTAGAGGTGAAGCGGTTGATCTTTAGAGTTGGTTTTCCCTCTTTGTTTGTTGATTAAAACTACGCAAAACTAAATTTTTTTAATCATATTGATAAATTTATTATTTTTTAATACTTCCTGATAAAAAAAAATTTATTTTTCAAGTTATTTCTTCTTAATTAAAAGAGCAATTTTTAAATATTTGATTTATACAACAAAATAAATATAAAAAAAAATTTTTTTTTATTTTATTGGTTAAATGAAAAAAAAAAATAAAATATTAAAAAATTAGTGAATTATTTTCTTTATTTAAACGACTTCTCGTAAGGCATCGAGAAAGCCGGCTAATAAATTTGACTTATTTGCTCGGTGCCAGGCAAATTCCCACAGGCGCTCCTTCATAATTTTTTTTGTCTTTGACCGAGCTGGAATCATTAATTTGAATCTATTCCACGTTCCTTCCATGGTGTTAGTGTGGATGCCTTCTTAACCGTTAACACATTCTTCGGTTTCCAAAGCATCTGCTTCAAGTCGACAGAAATAGCTCAGGAATAAGCAAACAGTCTTTTTACTGACTTCACACTAACTTTTTATGGAGTTTACTGGATTTTTCCACAACCATAAATAAGTCATGTGAAGAATCTTGCGAAGCGGAAAGCACTGGCCAACAAAAAACGTTTCATTCTTGGCACTTATGCTTTTTCTGCAGCTTTTTTTGGTGCATCTGGAGAGAAAGTTTTGCTCTTCAAAAAGTAGTTGAGCTTCCATATGTAGAACAATCCATTTTCTTTTTAATTATTTTCTCGTCTTGGAGAAGCTTAAGAGCTGCCTCCTCATTGAAGCAAATGTTTCTTAAAGAATCCATTGGTGGTATTGAGGCCATTTTAAAAGCGTTTTGAGTAAATAAGTATGTTAAAGTTGTTAACAATTAAAATTTATGATCAAATGTCAATTTTCAAATTATTTTACATTTTTTTTTTTGCTTTTTTTCTCAGTTTTTTTTTTTCTTTTTTTTTTTGATTTTCCGTGTTTTTTTATGTTAGAAAAAGTAAAAAAATTTAAAAAAAATGTTTATTTAAAAAAATTATTTGAGGGAGAACCGACTCTAAAAAAGATCCTGAAGAAAAGTATGAAAAATTGAAAAAAATTTTTTTTCAAAGCAGAGCCTCCGTGACGCAATTGGTTAGCGCGTTCGGCTGTTAACCGAAAGGTTGGTGGTTCAAGCTCACCCGGGGGCGATTCAATAGTTTTTTGTAGCAAGAATAATAATATATTTTTTATAATTTAAAAAAAATTATATTTATCTTATTTTTATTTTATAGTTAAAATGTAGTAAAAATCTAATTTTATAATTTATTGTTGATATCTACCAGATTCATAAATAGAAAAAAATAAAACTAATTTAATTTTTATTAAAAATAAGAATTGGTAAAATATAAGCACTTTGGAATCCCAATAATTATTAAACAATTTATTAAATTCTACAACAAAACAAATTTTTTTGCCAAAATATTTAAATAACGAATATTAAAATTATTATTTTACTATTTTGTTTTTATAAACTTTTCTAAAGTTTCTTATATTATTGAGTAATTTCTCAATTATTAACCTCTATATTCATAATAAATTAATTTGCTTATATTAATAGTTTGGTATTAAAAAGAGAAAGAAATAAAAATGATTATTTTTTATCTTTTTGTTACTTTTATACTTAGTTTTATCGTTTCTGTTTAACTGTTTTTTATTTTATGTTATTTTTCTATGTTGATATTTCTCTGCTTTTGTTATTAAAAAATAATATATATACACTTAATAACATTATTTAAATTAATTAATATAATTTAATGTAAATGTAAAATAAAAATGATTGCTTTAAATTTTATTAAATTAAACTTTAATATAGAAAAATATAACTGTTTTGAATATTGATATCAAAATCAAAAAAAAAATTATCAAAATATTTTATTTGTATCTTTATATTTACAAAAAAAACATATAAATATATTACTTATATTATAAAAAAAAATTTACAATCTTTTGTTACTTTGATTTTTGTATAATAAATATTTTATTTCTAATTAGGCTTAATTTAATTTGTTTAAGAAAATTTTTTGATTCTTTCATAGCTTTAATGTATGGTTTATACAATTTTATAGCTTTTTCACCAATTATTTACTACTAATATAAAATTTTTAATAATGCTTATAATATACATTATTTGTTATATATTTTATATAATTATAAAAAAATTATCTTAATACTTATTTTAGAAATAATTTTATTTTATATTTAAAATAATTTTAATTTACAAAAATAAAATATTATTTTAATATTATTTTTTTTCTTAAGCTAATAACTTATTTAATAATAATATCTTATAAACTTTCCATTTCTTTGAAAAGAACAGTTTTGTTAGTTAGAAACAAGCTATGTTTACTCTTTATAAAAAAAATATATAACATATTATTAAAATTATAATAAAACTAATAAAAAAATTTTTTTTTATAAAATTATAATTATTAGATAGAATTATAAATTATTTTAAATAAATATTTTTTATTTGAATAAAAGTTATGTCTATTTAAAATTTGACTTTAAAAATTCGTTTAATGTAAACTTTAAAAATTTACTTTTAATAAATAGTTTTTTTTATAATTTTAAAAGTTACTGGTCATAACTTACAAAATTAAAGTAATTCAATAGATAATTAAAATATCTTCAGATAAATTTTTTTTCTTAACATATTTATTAAAAAAGTTTTGGCTATTTTTAACATTAATTGAAATATGATCGTGAAAATTTTAAACAAAAAAGGTTTATTTTTTTAAATTTTTAACATTAAAAATAAATTTATTGGCGAAAAAAAAGTTATATATAAATTTTAATTTAAAAAAGGTTTTGAAAATGTAATTTTTTAAAAAAAAACATTTTATAAAAATTTAAAAAAAGGAATCTTACCTGACTAACTTTAGAACTTGAAGTCTTAATTTTTTTAAATTTTAGCCATTCAATAGAAAATTAAAATACACTTGTTTATTTTTTTCATAAAATCAAATTTTCAATTTTGAACAAAATTACGTCCATTTAAATTTATTTTTGACCAAATAAGAAATTAAATATAAATCTTTACATTTTTATTATAAAAACAAATTTTTTTGTCGTTTGTTGTTTATATATAAAATTATGATTAAAACCTTTTCAAATAAAACATTTTTTTTTTGCTTTTTTGAAACTTTTTTAAATAAAGATAAAAATTTTTAATAATTAACTACATTTTTGGTATGTAGCGTGTTTTGTTCTCTAAGAAAAGTTTTTGAAAAAAAAATGTCTGAAAAAATCATATAAACTTAATTCTCGTTTGCATATATTTAAAGATTGACAATTTTTTTGTATTTTTTAACTGTATTATAATAATGTTTAAAAATTTTTTTTTTGAATTTATTAGTTAAACCATCCAGATAAATCAAATTAATTTTTTTTTAAATTTCATTTTTAATCAGATTTTTTTTAATAGAACTAGAAAATAAAATATAATTAACAATCATAAATAATTATATAAATTTGATTATAAACTTTAACCATAAACTTTTTTCGGTCAAATTATATAAACAACAATTATTATAATATATATTTTAACCTACAATTTTTAATAAATTAATCGTTTTACAATAATTTTTTATTATTGAGTGAATTCTTAATTTAATGTATCTTTTATAAAAAAAATATTATAGTAAAATATAATGTATTTTATAGCTTAGTATAAAATATAATGATTAAATTTCTTAACTTTTTTTTAGTAATCACTTATTTTTCATCACATAATTTTAGTGTCTATTTATTTTTGCTTAATGATTTAAAATATCATATAAAAAATAAATTAGTATTGATTTAAACACTGGAACATTGAAAAAATGTGTTTTAGTATTAAAAAAATAATTTTTTAATTATAAAAATTAACAATTTAGAAACAATTTAAAAACTTAAAGTATAAAAAGATGCCTATTGCAGGAATCGAACCTACGTCGCCACGGCCACAACGTGGAGTACTAACCACTATACTAAATAGGCCAATGAAAGCTAATTATATAGTAATTTAGAAAATTTTAATTTATTGTTTTTATAATTATTTTTTTAAAATGTTAAGCTTTTTACAATAACTATATTAATATATTATTTTAAGCTAACTTTTTTTTTGCATATTAGCTTTAAACTTTGATATTAAAATTAATATTTTTTAACAGCTATAAATATAAAATGTAATATTTTAAAAAATTTAAATTTTTATTGTTAGATAAAAATTATTATGCTACACTAATGTTAAAAAATTAAATGAATTTTGTTAAAAAACTGGCCGGTAGTAATTAAATTATAATAAGTATAAAAAGCTGTTTTTTGAAATTAGAACTTTAAATATATAAAAATAATGGATCCCAGGTTTCCATACACAAGCAAACTTTTATTATAAAATTTCGAAACCTTTGCTAACACAGCTAAAAAGAACAACTATACTACTATAGAAGTATTACTCTTCACTGATAAAATATACTTAAAACCTTTCTTATATACTATTTAAAACCTTAGGTGCTATAACCCATCACTCTTTAAAGTCCAAAAAGAAGAATTTTTTTTACTCTATTTTTTTTTACATTTTGAAGAGTTTCTAAAGACACTTTTTAATAACTGAAAAAAATATTAATTTTTTATATTTTATTATATTAATGGATAATAAATAAACAATATATGAAATAAAAAATTATGCGCATATAAAAAACATTTATTAATAAGATATTTTAAAATATATTTATTATATTTTTAAAAACATTATATGCAGTATAATAAAATTAATTTTTACATTAGTCTTTAATTTGTTGCATTATAAAATTTTTATTTTTTTAACTAGCTTGCTCTTATTTTTCATTTATAAAAATTAGAGTAAGAACTAGCTCTTAAAGGGATTACGTTATACCAACCCGATCCCAGTCTACATATATTCATAAAAATAATAATCATAAAATATTTAGTCATTCTCTTTTTACGTTTTTTTATATATTTATTTATTCTTCAATTTATTGTTAATTTTAGGGTAATAAATTAATTTCGACTTAGAGTTTCTACTAAACTCTGAACGCTAACTCAGAGTTTCGACTAAAACTCTGAATTTATTAGCTACAATCTTCAATTACGAGGGAGATTTAGACTTAACTGCGAATTAGACTTACTAAGACCCCGAATTTCTCAGGAACAATTCGACTTGGTACGACTCTACACAAAAAAAAATTTCGATATTACAACACAGAATTCTATAAAAAGAATTCTATTAAACAGCTATTAGTCTGGATTGGAAAGTTGACGCTACTTATACCCAACTTTTAACACTTTGGAGAACCAGTTTTCAACAAGGGCAATCAGAGACTACCAGACTTCACATACATCTCAGGAGTATAGCGAAGAGGAATACTCACATCTTGGATCTTACTGACACCAGGAGAGTGACAAAAGGCAAGGAGATCTTGCAAAAACACTACGATCTACTACAAGACATACAACCATCCACTGAACAGAGTATTCATTTAATGAGTGAAGTTACTACAGGAAGTGAAACTACTATGAGTACAAACGGGGAAAGGAAACTATCTTCTTTCTACACTAAAGACTTAGATGCTTTCAATCCTAAATTTCAAATTTCAACATACATCAGTATTCTAGAACGTGCAATGAGAAGAGATCACATAGAAGAGGAGGATGAGAAAGTAGATATATTATGTTTGAAGATGCCACCTTACATTTATGAAAGAATCTCGGACATTACTGACTATGAAAAGATGAAAGAATTTCTAGTAAAGAATTATGATTCAAAGATTACGAAAAAATCCGCGCAAGCCAAACTCAGGGTAGCAAAGGTTAACTTGAAGAACTTGGAGGAAAGTTTGAGAGAGATTGGGAAACTGGTAGAGCAGGCTAATCCTGAACTCAAAGGAGATTCTCTTTTGAACCAACAAGTTAACGACTGTACTTCTCGTCTTCATGCTGATGATAAATTATAGGAGTTTTCTGCTGATTTCTTACTTACTTCTTGGGAGCAGTACGTAAATGAAATGGCTGCAAAACAGATTCTTATAAATGATCACAGAAACCATCCTGATACAAAAAAATTTAATAATAGTAAAAGATTTAACAATACAAAGGATTCTTGCACTATACATCCACATGGGGCACACACCAACGCTGAATGCCGTTCTCAAAAGACTACAACGAATCCTAAGTTAAACACATATACTGTAGACAAAAAAAATCAAAAATTGATTTATGAAAAAGTAATACTTAAAACTATATCAAAAAAAAATCCACAACAGGTGAATATATGTCACCTAGAAGCCATGATAGATAGTGGTGCTTCACATGTCTTTATGAATGATGAACTAGCCAAAGAATTGAATTTAGAAATCTCCGAAGCTAGTGGACCACACATAACTACTGGTGGTGGAAAAATAAAGTCAAAAACAACTTCTACAGATATTCAATTGAAATTGCAGGGTAAAACTGTAACAATTGGAAGAGATGAGATTCTGATAATCAAGAGTGATATCCCTATAATCTTGGGAACCACAGGCTTGAGTAAGTTGAATTATTGCATCAAATTTGTCAATAATAGAGATAATTCTCAGGCTGCTTGTAACTTCTTAATGGGTAACGAAGAAGAACTTAATCTCAAAGAAAAACTATTAGAAAAGTATCCTCAGGGATTCTCAAAGAATAAATTTGATATTGGATGCTGCCATTTAAAGGCACCAGTTATCGAATTTCTCAACGCTGAACTTCCTAGTTTCAAGCGATATGATCCAATTCCACCAATGATTGGGGAATTATCCACACAAATTCAACAATTTGTCAATCTTCAAATATTAAAACCTTCTTATACAGTTCGTTATGTAGCAAACACGCTAGGTGTTAAGAAATCTGATGGTACAATACGAATGGTAACTGATTTTAGAAATGTAAACTCTATCATTGTGAAGGATAGGTATGTTTCTGAAAAAATTACTACTATAATGAGAGACTTACAGACTTACACTGTCTGCTCTTTACTGGATATTACCAGTGCTTATTCTCAAGTTCCCCTGGATGATAGTAATTGCGATACCTTAGGATGCCGTCTTAAAAGTGAAACTTTTTCTTATCAACGCTTACCTCAAGGGTTCTGCAATTCGCCGTCATACTTTCAGAGAATCATAGATCACTTGATAGGAAATATCAAGAACGTAATAGTATATCAAGACGATATACTAGTATTATCACCCGATATAACAAGCCATACTGTTACAATAGAAACTGTCGTGTCAATATTAGTACTTAATGGATTCAAATTGAATATCAACAAATGCCAATTTTTTAAAGAGGAATGTGAATTCCTTGGGTATAAACTGAAACCAACTGGAATTTCTCCTACTGAAAAATTCAAACTAAGGATAAAAACATATCCTGAATGCAACTTAATTGCTGATTTAAGAAAATTTCGAGGAATTTTCAACTATATCAAACATCTTATACCTAATTCTTCAGAATTAATGACCAATATCAATACCTATATAGGTAATACCCCTAAGAAAGAGGGGAGAACAAAAACAATTATACCAGAATCAATAAAGAATGACATAAAAAAAATGGTACAAGCAGCAATGGAAACCAATGGAATAAACTTTATTAATTATTCAAAACAATTTTACTTATTTTGTGATGGTAGCTCTATTGGGGCTGGAGCCACCTTGTGTCAATCAAATCTTATAATTAATACCCCTGAAGCTCACATAGATTTCAAACAATTTTATGCTGTGGCTTTTTATTCAACTTCTTGGCACCCGTATCAAAGGAACGCACCAAGTGTCCTATATGAAATAAGAGCAATTAGTTATGCGTTGTCTTATTTCTCTGAAATTATTAATAACTGTAAAATTGTTATATTAACAGATCATAGAAACTTACTGTCAATAGTCAACAGTTCTAATGACTATAGATTTTTAAAATATGCTTTTAACATAGCAAGTTATAATCCACTATTGGTGTGGATTTCTGGTACTTCAAACGGAACCGCTGATTGGTTATCGCGTCAAAATGAATCACCTTCTGAACCAGTTCCACAACAATGTCCACTTTATCAAAGGGGGGGAGACCAATTGCTCATGCAATTACAATTAAATCAAAAAAAAGAAAATAAAAACAAATTACATGAAATAGCAAAACATTATTTCGAAACCTACCATTCAAAATCAATTCATAGCAATATACAAAAAATATGGTATGTTATAAAAGGGAGGCTAGTTTCTAACAACTATAGTCCACGCGAAGCAAAAATGATACTGTCAAATATTAGAAAAATGATAGATCAGTGCGAGATATGTTTGAATGAAAATATTATTAGAAGAAGAAAACCAAAGAGCTCCTTCTTCACATATCCATTTGAAAAAGTATATACAGACTTAAGTTATTTCGAAAAAATCGCTGGTAAGCCGAATTCTGAAAAAGTCATAGTAATTTCAATTATTGATGGATTTAGCAGTTATCTTATTGCGGGAACACTGAATAATGCTTCATCAACATCAATCAATAAATTTTTCCAAGACAATTTATACAACCGTTTCGGATATCCTGCTCAAATACATAGTGACAATGCAAAATGTTATAGTGATGGGGAATTTGCAGAGACATGTAAAAAAATGGGGATAATACAAAGCTTTTCAATAAAATATTCTCATGCTACTAACCAGATGATAGAGAGATCATTCTCTACTTTACAATTAGCTATTAGGAAGACTTGTGCAGAAAACAATACTAAGCATTGGAGAGAACGTTTAACTTGGATTGTTTATCAAATAAATAATTCTTGTTTCGGCGAGGAAAGTTATTCACCAAATCAATTAATTTATTCCTATCCACATCGTACTACTGTAGAAAAAGCAGATGGAAATTTTATACAAAAAAATTTAATGGAATATCATGGAATAAAAAAAGAAATTCAAAAATTACCAACAAGAAAAATCTTGTTTAAGAATAATAACAAGAAAGGAAAATTAGGACAACAGAATAGTGTTGGAAGCACCATCGAGGTGTTGAATCCCGAATCAACACATCCTACATATAAAGTACTGCCCGAAGATTCTACTGATCTTAGAGAGTCCAAGAAAGTATCAAGTCAATGTTGTAGAAGTCCTTTAATCTATTCGAGCACGACTGGAGCTCAAATGATCATGGACACTCAACAGACTATAAAAAATCATTGTTCACCAAGAATTCTTATTGGAGAACAATCTTAGACTAGGGGGAGAGTAAGAACTAGCTCTTAAAGGGATTACGTTATACCAACCCGATCCCAGTCTACATATATTCATAAAAATAATAATCATAAAATATTTAGTCATTCTCTTTTTACGTTTTTTTTATATATTTATTTATTCTTCAATTTATTGTTAATTTTAGGGTAATAAATTAATTTCGACTATTAGTTTTAATTTTTTGATTTAGATTTACTAATATTTTTATTTTTTTTTTGGAAATTTGAAAGGTAAAAAAATAAAATTGTAAATATTTTTATTTTTATGTTTAACAATATAAAATATGAAGTTTTATTGGTTTCCAATTTCAGACCTTAGTTCACCTAAACTCAACACACATAAATATTATAAATGTTTATTTAATTCAATTCACTATCGAAAATTTAAAGCAACTTATACAATTTATTATAGCACAAAGAGATGCTACCTATAAGGCATATATACAATATTATAATTTATGCAATTAGTTACTTACAATCTTAAAAAAATATTATATCTTGTTTATAATAGTTAATACTAATGTCCATTTTTTGGGGTCTCTAAAATGCAATTACAAATAAAACTTTTTAAATAGAAAAATTAATAATACAATATTTATGCATATAGATTAAAATAAATTAATGTTAAGAAAGAACAATAACTTTATAAACAATTTCAATACATATTTATAGACTTTTATGTTATCATTATTTCGTTACATCTAAAGTACATCAACTTAAAAATAAAAGATCACCTAATATAGACTTCTATATTACTGTATATTTTTAATAAATAAAAAAATTTAATAAAAATTATTAGCAATATTTTTCAAAAATAAATTTAAAAGTTTTATATTTCTTTTATTTTATATAAAATAAATTTTTCACATTTTGATACTACTTTCATAAAAAAAAAATTAACTAACTTTATTTTTGTTATTAAAAGTGGTACTTTTTTTTATTATTTTAAGTTAATTAAATTTGTTGTATATTGAATTTTCAAATTAAAATATATTATTGCTAAATAATACACATTGAATGCTTTTATAAAATTTTTTCCAATATATCAAAAGAAAGAATTTCCATTAATATTTTCTTTATATTTCAAATAAGCTTTATTGTATTTTTTTTGTTATTATAAAAAAAATTTAAAAAGTTCAATTAAAATATAATTTTATGATAATTTATTTTTTAGAAAATAATAATTGACAAAAATGATTTGAATAAGACATATTATATACATAAAAAAACGGTTATTGTAAATTATGTAAAATGTATCTTTGTAGTAATTTTTTACATAAATTAAATACTAAAAAGATATATAAAATTTGAAAATTTATGATTTATAATTCTGTAATTTATTAATTTGAAAAAAATATTTGAATAAAAATATTAAATGTGTTTTTTTAGTTATATTCAATGTATAAAATAAGATAAATTTTCCGACAGACAGCAGCGTGGCGCAGTGGAAGCGTGCTGGGCCCATAACCCAGAGGTCGGTGGATCGAAACCATTCGCTGCTATTTCCTTCTTTGTTTCACTTTTTAAAATAAAACTATTCAAAAATACAATAAAATTTGTTAAAAAAAATTTCTTTTTTTATTTATTAAATGTCTTATTTTTATTGTTAAATAATTTTTTAAAATTCTTGTTTAAACTAATTAAAAAATGTTTTGAAATAATTTAAATTTATAAATTTTAAACATGTATCTAATATAATATTGCAATTTGTAATATTGTAAAAAATATTTAACAGAAGCAAGAAAATGAACAAGTATAGAAGAAAATACAAGAAGAAGAAAATGATAAATAATGACCAACTAATCAATGAATCTTTTTTTATAATTAACTTATTTCTATTTTAAGTTTTTCTTACTATTTATATTAAAATAAATTTTGCTTACAATATACTATGTACTTGTTGTTATTAAGTGAAAAGAAAAACATACGAAAAAATAGCTAACAAAAAAAGTTACATTAAAAGAAACTAGGCATCAAAATGATATTAAAAATATGCAGTTTGAAAAAAATTTGTTATCAAAGTAAAATATGTATTAGGAAACAAATTTAAAAAATTTTAATGTATTTATATATATTTATATAAAATTTTGTAAAAAATTATTTAATCTATAAATTTAATAAAATTTTTTCAAATCTATTAATAATTTTCCAATTTTTTTATTTTAGATAACTAATTTTATTGATACACATTAATATATTATATTTACATTCTTTACTTTGAGTTAAATAAGCGAAAAAAAAATTATGTGCATGTTAATTTATTATTTTATCAAATAGTTAAAATGTACTATTTTATTAAAATAAAATCTTATTAATAATTAAAATTTAAAAAATTTACGAGGTAGTAAAATCCGGTAAAATTTAGTAAATTTTAACAAAAGTTGTTAAATATACATTATCTAAGAAATATATATAATATTATATAAATAAAATTTTTTGTATTATATATATTTCCTATGTTATTTAACAAAAATTTATAATTGTTATTAATGTGGAGTACTGATAAGAAATACTCCAGCTTAAAGTTCAATTTATAAAACAGTAGTGTAAAATACCGTCTTTCTTTAGACATATAAACGATCTTCTTGCTACTAAGACTAGTCAGTCTTAAGTAGAATTATCAAATAAATGTTTATTAATTTACCCTAGTGCTATTTTACAACAAGTAAATAAAACGTTTACAGTAGTACATTTATTAATCTTTTTTTATTTCACAGCTCAAAAATTATACTTCTAATAATTTATATTAATTTTATTTAAAACAATAAATATAAACTGATTAAAACTTATTGAAATCTTTAAAACCTATCTAAATTGGCAAATATTGTATTATAATAATGTAAATTATTTAAATTACACTTCTAAAATTATTTAAATCTTCAAGACTTAATATTACAATGATAGATGTTTTTATTTATTGGGTTTTACATTAGTAATATCATTAAACTTTCAAAATACAATATAAGTACAATATTAACTTTAATATGGAAAATGTGATGAATTAACATAATTGAAATAAAATAACTTAACTAAATTTTTTTACTTTTATATATTCTTTAAAATAACTAAAATATTAAACTGTTAAAAAGTTACAATATCAAATTCTAAAGTTTACACAACTTTTATAGGTGCAGAAAAAGAGAGCAGATACAGTAATAATATATCACTATTGTTTAATTTTATATTAAAAAGAAAAAGATTTTAAATATTTAATTAACGTTAACTGTTTATAACATTTTAAATGTTAAAAAAAGTACTTTATTTATAATACAAATATATCAAAACTTTATAAAAACAGAATAAAATATATAAAATTAAATAAAACATTTGATATAAACATTAAATATAAGTTTATCAAAAATAAATCTAGTTTTTTTTTAAATATGGATTATTGTAAATAACTTATAATGTTAGGTTATAAATTTAAGTGTATCTTTACAAAATAATATACAATAATTGTTACAAAATACAAAAAAGTTGATTAATAAATATTTTTATATCTTTATCTAATATTTTATTTTTTTATTAACACAAAGTTTCACAAAAAAAATGTGAAAATAAATTGATTGTAACATTTGAAATACAATTTTTAGAAACTTTTAACATATACTTTATTTTTTTTTATTTAATTAGAAAAATATAGAATAATACCAATTATATTAATAATATATCACTTCAAATTAAAATAATTAATATTCATAGTAGTTTAGAAAATGTTATAATTATCTCGTTTTCTTTCTATTACTTTTATAGAAAATAAAATGATTATAAGGATTTAATGATTGTATCAAAATTCAAGATAATTACAGAGTACATAAAAGTTTGATATTAATATATCAGTATATTAAAAAAAATTGCTAAAAGAATAGCTAAATTTAAAGTAGTAGAGTTGGTTTCTTTTCGTTTTTTTTTCTATCCTTTAAAGATATAACAGAATAACAACACCAATGCTTTATATAATTTTATTAAATACTTTTTTACAAAAAACAAATATATATAATTAGTACCTAATCATGTTCCAATTTGTTTACACAAGAAGACAATGTATAACATCAATATTTATACCAAAATAAAAATCATTATTAATTGTTATCGAGTATTCAAAGTTTGGTTAATTTGCTAAATATTTAAGAAATTTATAAATATATATAATAGATTTTATCAAAAAAATTAAAAATAATTTATATAAAAAAGTTCTTATGTATGTTATATTTAATGATATTATAAATAAATATTAATTTGATTTGTCATGATGCAAAAATTATGTTAAAATATACGTTTATTATATTATTAATTGTTATATTCAAAAGTTTACACTTTAAACAGCAATTTTACAAAGTTCTGATTTTTATAAGAAACTTTGAAAATTAAAAAAATATTTTAATCTAAATATAATTTAAAAAATGTATCATTTTTAAAAGTACAAACTTTTTTTTTGTTAAATGATTATAATACATTTAATTTTATTAATCTTTTTGAAAAAATATTTTTTTAATATTGTTTAATTAAATGTAATTAACTAACTATTCTTATTTAAAAAGTACAACAATTTTTCTCCAATTTAAATTGTTTTTGATCCTTTTCTATTATTTTAGTACAGATAAAAAATCATTAACAAGCATCAATTTTTTTTTTATAAATATTAATATTTTTAATTCAGAAATTTTATTTTTTTAAATATAGCCTTTGTATTAAACAATGCCGAATTTATTTACAGGTAAATAAAAAAATAGTACTATGTTTTTTATTATATTTCGGCATCTAATATTTTAAACATTTTATTTAATAAATACAAAGTTAAAATAATTTTTTCTTTTGCAGTTTAGAGATAGAAATAAATCAAAAATAAAAGCTTTTTTCTTTCCGTAAAATTCAATTGCTTTTTAAAAATATTATTAAATTTAAAAAAAAAAATTTTGTTTGCAAAAAAAGTTTGCCGTCGGGGATATAGCTCAGTGGTAGAGCATGTGACTGCAGATCATATGGTCCCCGGTTCAATCCCGGGTGTCCCCTAATTATTGTTTTTATTTTAAAATAATATATCACAATTACATTTATCATTTCGAATTATATTCTAATATTTAAAAGTTAATACTACTCTTTTAATAATTTTTATTAAAGTTTACTCCTTCATACTTTAGTTTAAAAAAAAATTTTTTTATAAGTATCTTAAAAGATTACATAATAAAATAAAAAATTTTATTTAATATATTTTTAAATAGTAAAGTTATATTATTTAAAAAACATAAAAAAAATAAATATGTAATAATCAAAAAGTATATTAGTTGTAATTATAATATTTTTTTAACAAAGTTTTTATTCAAAAATTTTGACTAATTTAAAATTTAACATGAATTTATATTATTTTATTATTAAAAAAATAAATTAAAAAAAGGTATTAGTATCTGTTTGATAATAAATTAAACCGACTTATTATTTAAAACACATTTCTTGAGAATATCGAACAAATTTTAAACTATGGGATAAGCAATTTTACAATATCCAAATTTTATATGGTTAAATTATGCACCTAGGTGAAATATAATCTGAGGTAAAAATTAAGTATCATAGCTTCATTGTGCGCGGCAGTGAAGCATTTTGTTTCTAAGTTCATTTTTTTAATTTTCTATGTGTATTTCATTGATATGCATATGAAAGTATGACTTTATATACCTTATTTTTAACCATTTTTCATGATCTTTTTAACTAGCTACATAGAATTTAAAAATTTTTAATATAAAAAAAATTGAGTCTTAAAGTCATAAAAATTAAAGACCTCTCTTATTTTGGAAATATCAAAAATGAATTCAATATCCTTGAAAACCTTTTGATAAAATTTTTCTATATTTGATTTTGTATGGAGAAAAAAGTTATTTATAAAGCATTTTTATATATAACACTTGCATTTGCCTAATTTTTGTAAAAAAAGATATTAACACTATGTTTTAAGTTTTTAAAACTTGTTTTTAAATTTTTTTTTTGTCATTTTACGTTTTTTTTGTAACATCCTTAATGTTATATTACTCCCATATATTAAACCCTTTGTTTTTGAATTCAACGTCTGCTATTAATCTTATATTTTCTATTTTAATTAGCATTTAAAGTTTCTAAAATTTCATAATTTTGTAATGTGGTATTTAAATCTAGAATCTTCCATATTTGAAAAAGTTTAAAAAATTAGTTGGTGTTAAAACATCATTTTTAAAGTTATCTAGTATTTCTTTATTTCAATTAATGCTAATGTTTCCATTATCTCTTTGCATTGACATGTTTATTTTGCACTCTTAACGAATTACTAACTTTTTGCAATTGTTTCTATTTTTCGGAAACTAAAAGAATAATCTATATATTAAAAAATAACTGACCTATGTAATTTGCTATTTCTTTTTTGACAATTAATTGAAACCATTAGGACAAATAATTGTTTTAAATCATTTTCAAATGGTAATAAGCGTTGAGCATTAAAATAACTTTCTATTTTAATAGAAAAAATATTACAAAAATTTTTAAAATAATTTGTAACATTAAACAATAATATTTTATATGAAGAATGTTTTTTATTTTTTAAAATATACACTTTAATCATGGATAAAATTGACAAATTACTTAACAAAGATAAACTTTTTTTAATAAAATAAACTTTTTTTTGATACTTAAAAAGAATACCATTTGATATTTTTACTTTATAGCGCATATTTAAAATATTAAATAGTTTAAAAAAATATCAAAATCATTTTTAAATTTTTTTACAAAATTGCTTAATATTTAGTTTTATTATCAAGTTAAAAAAAAATCTTTTTAAAAAAGTTTAATGTTTTAATTATTTTATCAAAAAAAAATATTTATTATCACAATTTTTACCTTTTTCTAAAAACAGTATCAAAGTGCGTCGTAACTGTTAAAAAAACAAAATATTGTTAATAATAATATTTTTTAACTTACTTAATATAAATCTTTATTAAAATATAAAATGATTTAAAATGCTTTTCTATGTAGTATTAAAATTTTTATCAACAAATTGTTTTTTTTAGAAGTTAAGATAAAATAGAAAAAAAAGTAAAATATATAAAAATAGTTTACATATTAATTAAAAAACGAAAAATATTATTTTTTTGGTTACTGATATTAAACATTTAAACTAAAGGATATTTTTTTAGTCAAAAATCATGTAAAACATTTTTTTTAAATTAACTTAGAAAATAATTAAAAAAAAATAATATTACAATGCTTAAAAAAATTTTTTTTTATAAAAATTAAGCGTATACAAGTGTCATATTTAAAAATTTTTTTATAAATAACTTTTTTCTCTATAGAAAGCCAAATATGGAGAAAGTGTATCAGAAGGTTTTCAAGAACAGTGAATTCTTTTTTGATATTTCAAAAATGAAAAAGCTCTTTAATTTTTTGACTTTAAGACTCAATTTCTTTTATGTTAAAAAATTTTTAAATTTTATGTAGCTAGTTAAAAAGATCATGAAAAATGGCAAAAAATGTGGTATAGAAAGTCATATTTTCATAAGTATATCAATGAGATACACTTAAAAAACTAAAAAAATACACTTGGAAACAAAATGCTTCACTGTCGCGCACAATAGAGCTATGATGCTTAAATTATACCTTAGGTTATATCTTACTTAGATATATAATTTAAGTATATAAAATAGAGATATTTCAAAATTGCTTGTCCCGGACTGCTCGAGTTTCCCAAGAAACGTGTTTTAATAAATAACTACGGCATTGAAATATAAAACAACTTTGTTAAAATAAATTTTTTTTTATTATTTTTTTCAAATTAATTTTTTTAAACATCTTCTTTTTTTTATTACTACAATTATGTAGTAAAATTTAATTTAACCTATTACGATACAATGTTGTTGAAAAAAAAAAACTCATAATCTTAAAGTTACAAGTAATCAAATTTTCAATAGTTAATAATTATTATAAAAAAATTTAAAAAATGTGTTTTTGAAAATTTAACATTTAAATTAAAATTGACTTACAATTGATAATAGATAATTTTAAATATAGTGTTATAATTAAGTTACTTCCTTCAACATTTAAAAAATCAGATTATTTCGCCAATGAAAAAATGTATCAAATATCTTGTTTTCAATTATCTTAGTACAAATAATTTAAAAAAGTATACATTTTAATATGTTATTATTACTAATATATTAAAAAAGAATATAATAAATTAAACTTTTTTTTGAAAAAAGTAAGAAATTTACAAACATAATAAAAATATTATGTGTTTTTAACAATATTTTTATCACTACTACTTTTTTTTAATTCAAAATTATCTATAACAATGATTTTAAAGAATAGGTTTTTTACTTTATATTTATTAAAATGTTAGTAAATTAAAATATTTTATTAAATCAAATATAGTAAATATATAAAAATAAAATTTTAAAATTGATTATAACTGTATACATTTTTTCAAAATATTAAGATTAAAAGAAATTAACAAACGATTAATGCATTTTTCATTGGCAAAATCAGCCGAACTATAATGCCACAGGGGACTTAACTCAGTGGTAGAGTGCTCGCTTTGCATGCGGGAAGTCGCGAGTTCAATCCTCGCAGTCTCCATTTATTTTTCTTTGTTTAGTAAATATTTATAAAATTATATGTTTAATAATAATAAAATAATGTTATATTTTTTTCTTGCTATTTTTTAAATAATATAAAATTAAATATTATAATAAAACAAGAAATAATAAATTAATAATGATAATCAAGCGTTTATAGTTGCTTGTCATTAAAAGCATTATCATTTGAACTTCATTCAAAATAAAAAAATTATATTTTTCTTATTTTTTGCGTTGATATTAAGTCGGTTTTATCTATAATCTTCAACCAATTCTATTGGTATTTTAGGGCACATATATAAATAATAAAATAAAATATAATGTTGTTCGTAGCACTTAGATACCAAAAAATTTGCAATAAAAATATTTCCATAGACACATTACGAATAATAATAAAAATTTTACATCAAGTTTTTTAACAAAAATATATTATTTATTCAAAATTTTTTAAGAAAGCATAAAATATATAAGTGTTAACTTATATGTCAAGTACCAGCATTTGTGAAAGTAAGAAAAATAACAATTATTAAGAAAAAACATTTAATAAAAACACTCGTTGACATTTAATTGCTGATAAAAAAAGAAATATATAAAATATATTATTACCTACAAAATTTAAAATTTTGTTTATTAAGATTCTTGTTAAAAAAAATCTTTTTGTATAAATTATCTTCTCATATTGAATTTTAGAAAAAATAAAAATATACAATCAATTTTTTTTTGTCATTTTAAATTCAATTAAATCATTTTTTTTTAAAAACTAAATATCGAAAACTTTTAAATACTTTTATTAGTAAAATCATTTTACGATAAAATTTTGAACATCTTACTAGTAAAAAAGTATACATTGTGTAAGCATAAATTTAATTAAATTACTAAAAATTTAATAAAAATTTTTGTGTTTATTTATTTAATATGGCTTTAATTTAAATATAAATAGAAAAAAAGTAGTTGTCTTTAACTAGTATTTATAAAATTTTATTATTTTTGTTATATAAAATATTATATATAATCAAAAATTATTAAAAAATTTTAAAAAATATTTACGATTCTGGCAGGATTCGAACCTACAATCTTCTGCTCCGTAGGCAGACGCGTTATCCATTGCGCCACAGAACCGTTGAAAGAGTGTAAATTTAAATACATCATCAATTAACACATTAATTATTTACTTTATTTTTATTAACTTAAAAAGTTATAAGTATCATAAAAATTATTACAATTATTTAATATATAAATATAATCAAATATTTTTTTAACGAAAATATACGAATAAATTTTTTTAATTTTATATTAATCTATCTATATTTTATTAATTTTTTCAGTCTTAGGTAACAACTTTTATTGATATAATTTCATATTAGATCTTTTTTTCTCTAAGTTAATAAAAAAAAAATTAAGTGTAAGTTATATTTTTATTGTATTTAATTTGCTTAATGATAACTTATTTATCAATTGGACATTTTAATTCTTTATTTATTGTAAAGTCTGTGATATTTTTTTTAAAATCTTGAATAAAGAAATAAAAAATTAGTTATCAAAAATTTGCAAGTATTATGAATGTTTGGTATAATCATTAAATCCATATTGTTTTTTTAAACTATTTGATTGTATCATATGAAATATATGTTTATCATTGCGCCACTTTCTAGCTGGCTTTATTCAATAACTAGCTATGTTTTAATAAAGCTAAGTACTTTGTTAGATTCATATGAATCTCCTTTACATAATAACATACATATTATGCCAAAACAGGAAGTTAATTGTTTTTTTATTTTAATTTATTTACAATGTTTTCTAAGCGCAGATTTCACAAAAGTTTTCTTTTCAGGTCAAAATGGGGTAAATGATGCAAAAAAAAAAAATTGTTTTATGATAATCTTTTAGAAATGAGTTTTTTCATTACTTCTAATAAAAAAAAATAATTAAAAATATTTAGGTTCGAAAATAAGAAGCTTCAGAATGCGCAAAAAGTAGAATAATTTCATTCATCGTTAAAAACTTCTTGAAGCGCGATTTAGAAGCTTTTATTGACAAATAATTAGAAAAACATCTGAAGTTTCGGGAATTTCAAGATCTAAACTTTCTAAACATTTGTAGCTAAGTAAATACTTAAAAAGTTAGATCAAACGTTTACCATCAATGTTGAACTTAAAACAAACACTTTATCGTTTTGAAGTCTGTTTTTTCAACTTTTTAGATTAAAAATATTTCTTTTTTAAATAAAACATAATCTATAATACAAATTAGAATTTATGAAGCAATAAAATCCAATTTGAATAATTTTTTCATAAAAATCAAGTCATAAATTAAAACAAATTTCAAAACAAAAATATGGTAGCATTTTGGTAGTTTTTTGAAAAAATTGTGCACTAAAGATTCATGAAACCTAGTGAAATTTTTTGAAACTAAGAGTATTGAATTCAATTGTGCATATTTATCAAAAATGTTATAAAATATTCTTAGGAAACATCTCTTTTTAACATAAATAAACGGTTAAAAGAATTTTACAAGCAAAGTTTTATTTATAGATTTTAAAAACTATTTTCCAAAAACTGAAGAAAACGAGTTATGAATCTTTCTTTCACTCTCCATATACCTCCAACCTCGTCCACACATACTCTTATTTTTCAAAAATTTGAATCATTTTTGAAGAAGAAATTTCTTAAAAACTATAGGCTTTTAGAATCTGCTCTTGAAACTTCTATCGCTTCTAGTTTTTTAAGTTTTTATTCTAAACGTTTAAAAAACTAGTTATACAATAGAAGACAATGTGGTAAATCTAATGACATTTATTAGAAAAAAAAATATTAATTTTCCACTAAGCTACGCGCATTTTAAAAAAAATGCATTACATTTGATACAACCTAATATAAGAGTCTCTGAAGTACAAAGGTTATAGATGGAAAAAAATTTATAATAGTTTAATTTATCATAGTAAAAATTTTTTACATAATATTATAAGTTTTCATATAACAAATTTTGATATTTTTATAGTTAGAAATAACGCCTTAAAATGATAATATTTATAGTATATACTAGATAAACTTAAATTAAAAAAGTTATTTCTTATCTTTAACAATTTTTTATATATTTAGTCTTATTGTATTAATTATTAATTTATTTAAAAAAAATTTATAATTGGAAATAATAAATTAATTTTTTATTGTGACCACAATTAAGATTACGTTAAATTTAATATAAAAAGTAGTTCACAATTATATCACTACTATTGTGATGCAATTTACAAATGTGTTTCTTTAATTGGATAAAAATAATAAACGTTGTGATAATAGGAAAACAAAAAAGAATTATATGGTGGTGTCAGCTTATAAACAGAACACATCTTTACAAACTAGACATGGAAATTCTTTTATTTAAAATTTTTATTAATTTATTCACAATTTATTATAATAACTTTATTATTCTTTAAAGAAACGTTATTTATTAAAATATTATGACGAATTAATTGAAATTGAACTAATTTTGTAATGCTGCTTTATTTAAAACATTATAAAAAATAGAAAAAACTACACACATGAAATATAAAAAGCAAAAGAAAGGTGTAAAGAGGTACTTCAATACAAGAAAAAAATGACATATTAATTAATAACTCATATTTTGCATATATTGTTAAAATAAACTACTTAATAAATATATGGTGTTGTATACTAGATTAGAAAGCAAAGATACTCGTAACTTATAGAAATAAAAGCTGCACGTAAGAAATTAAATGCAACATAAAAACTCTCATTTGTATCAAAAAAATCTTAGATTTCAATAATATTTAAATAAATATATTCAGAAACTTATAAAATAACATTTAAAAATACACTAAAAAGAAATTGCTATAATAATTTTTAGATAGAATAATTACTAAAATGGCATATGCAAAAATAAAAATTCCAAAAACATATATTATATTTTATATTTTTTAAAATTATTCTTTTAATCAACTAAAAATTAAAAGTGTAAATTATAGGTTTAAATACGGCAATTTATAAAAAAAATAATATAGAAACATTAATCTTACTAAGATATTTTTCCATTACTATTGAAATGTTCAGTAATAATTCAGATTTTACATACGTTTATTAATTTTTTAAGAATTTACCTTATCAATTTTAAATTTTTTTTTTTATATTTTAATTGTTTTAGTTAGAATAAAAAATTTTATAAAACTAAAGCCAGTATTTAATTTTTAGTAAAAAAATTAAATTAAAAACTTTATAATTATAGTAAACGATCAATAGATCATTTAATAATAAAAGTGATTATAAAATATAATTAAATGATGATAAGTATAAGAAAAGTAATGATTTGTGATATATAAAAGAAGTGATTGTAAGAAAATGGATCATTTTGAAAATATTATAAAAAAATTAATTTTTTAGTTGTTAGTCACTATCATATTTTTATTTTTTTAAAGACTAACGGCTAAATCATAGATACTAGGTGCCAATAAATATTTTTTTATATAAAATTTTAAAAAGTATAGTAAAAGTTATTTTAATAAACTTCTATTTACAAAAAAAATTAACAAATAAAAAAGAATATTGAAAAATTTTTTAAAACACTCGTGTTTATATTATAAAGATAATGATAATTGATACACTTTCTATTGGTATATCATGATGATTCTCCTTCGGACTATAGCCTTCCTAGCTCAGTTGGTAGAGCGTTAGACTTTTAATCTAACGGTCAGGGGTTCGAGCCCCCTGGAGGGCTTACTATTTTATAATTTAACTTTTTTTATACAATTAAAATTAATTTATTTAAAAAATATATTTAAAATATTACATTTGTAACAAAATAATTTAAATGGAGAAAATAAAAAATAATATTTATTAAGAAACTTTTAAAACTTTTAATTATTTATTAAATTTATAAATGGTTTAATTTTGTTAAACGTTTTACATAATACTAATTTTAAATTGTATTCTTTTATTATAAAATTTACCAATATTGTGTTTATTTTACATTTTTTTACAATTTTTATTTAAATATATTTTATTTAATTTTTTGTTGTTTTTTAATATTAATATTGTTGATTTGTTAGTATTTTAAAATATAAATGCGTAATAGAATGAATTAAAAAACTATATTAAAAAAATTTATTGGATTACACTAATTTTTTAATTAAAATGTTACAAAATTTATTTTTTCTTATAAAAAAATATTATGACAAGTATGTGTCATATTAAGTAGTTAATTTTATAAAAGTAAACAATTTTGTGTTTCACAAAAAATTATTAAGAAACACAGCAAATTAAATAAAAATTATTGTTACATAATATTTCTTTATTTTTATCATTTATATTTTTAATATCTTAAAAATAAAATTTTTATAATAATAAAATATTAAATAAAATTGTGTTAAAAAATTAAATTTCAAAGTATGTTTTAATTATTTTAAAATAATTCAATGTTAGAAATTGTATAACTAATTCATTTTTGCTATATTTTTGTTGTATTCTTAACTATTTTATTCTTAGTTATCGTCAATAAACTATTATCAATATACTTTTCATAGCACAACTATAAAAACATTTTATTAAATATTTGTTATAAGAAAAAACAATTTTTTAATATTATCAAAAAATAGTCAATATTATCACTTCACATAAAATTTAGTACTTTTATCATATTATAATTTGTATAATTTTATGGATAAATTTATACTTATTAATCTACTTAATAAGAGAATATTATACATATATATATACATTAAAACAAGACAATATTTTGAATAAGTAAAATTAACATTATTACAATATATTATTATTATATTTAATTTTTTTATTTATTACATTTGATTATTGTGATGTTATTTGAAATAAGCAAATAAAATAATTAAATGCAATACAATTATTAATAAACTTATATAACTATAGTCTTGTGTTTTAAGAAATTATTGTATTCTTTTTAAGTTAATAACCAGTAACATTTTGATTAACATATTAAAAATATTACTTATTAAATTTTAACTTAAATTTTATTTTACTAATTAATTAAATTTTTAATATAAATTATACTTAAAAATTAGTAAAATTTTAAATTTGCATTACAAAAATTATTTAAGTAAAAGTATAGTTAATGTTGATAATTTATATGCGTTAAGTTGATTCTATAAATAAAATCATTTAGGATTGTTTTTTTAGATGTAATTTATTTATAATATTCTTGTACTCACTAAAAATAAACTAAATTGTTGTGTAAGATGGGATTCAGCTTATAATTTTAATTTATTTTAGTTTAAAAAAAATTGTTTAAAATGTTAATTTATAATAATAATACAATAAAATTATTATAATAAAGTATTTTATTTTGTTTTATAAAAGTTACTTTATTTTTATTTTGTAAAAAATATTTTTAATATAAATATATTTATTAAAGTCAAAAAATTTTTTGAAAATTAGGTCATTATTATTGTTAACTTTAATTAATATTATATTATTGTTTTAAGAAAAATAAAAAAACATAGAATCTTATATTATTGTAGGTTAATTTGTCAAAATCAGCATACTTTGGTACATTTAGAAATAGTGATGACTTCTATATCTATAAACAAACTTGCTTCTAATTGAATCTATTAACTATTATCATATGTACCTTTTTATTATCTGATTTTGTAGGTATTATATTTTAACTATTGTATAATTTTCGAGATAAAATTAATGTAAGGTCATAAACATCCGAATTATTGATATAGTTTTCTAATATTTTATTATTACATAAGATTGTAAACAATGTATTATAATTTCAGGTAGCATCATTTTTTAAAATATTGTCAAATTTTTGTATTAATTTTGTAACAAAATGATATAAATAAATAAAATATAAAAATTTATATCAGTGTTGTTAAGAATGTAACTGAGATCTGTAGTAGTGACTAACTTTCTAATTTAATTTTTCTAATATCTAAACGAATTATATTTAAATTTAATATACTAATATTCAAAATATTCTTATTTATTTTAAGTTATTTTTATTGTATTACTAAATTTTATTTGAATTAAAGATTTATTTATCTATAGAATAAACATAAAATGATATTTATATATTAATAGTTTTTTTTGTGAATATATTTAATATGTAAACTTGTAAATAGTGTAAGTATTCATAATTATAAATAAAATGTTAAAAAATATTAATAATTTTTAATAACATCTATTTGTACATTTACAATTGTAAAACTAATTAAATAAAATAGTTTGTATAAATAAATTTAAAATGACGGATTAAGAAAATTAAATTAAAAAACTATTTTCAGAATTCTAAATCTACAAAAAAATATATATATTTTGCTTAATTTTAGGGATAAAATGATTGGAAAAACTTAACTTTATAAAATAACAAATTTTGTAATAAAAAAAAATTACTTATCAACAAGCGTTTATTAATTAATTGATTGGTTTTATATTAGGTATTTTTTTTGTAAAAACATTTTAAAAGATACAATGCTAAGCAACACTGATCTTCCCAAAGAAAAAGCTTTGTATTTATAGTAACTAAAGCGTACTTATCAGTCAACATTTTTAATTATTATCAGATATTTTTTTATTTTATAAAATAAAATTTCATAAAGAAAAACATTTTATTAAAAAAATTTAATAATAATATTTAATTTAATATTTGAGTAGAATGTGGTATACTAAACAAGTTGTTTGGTATAAATGAATATAAACAACCCTATATTTCTTTTGTAAAATACATTTATAAAAGTGATTTTTTTTTTAATTTTAGTAACTTATTGATATTGCAAATTATGTTTAGCAACTGAAATTTTTACAATAATTTTAAAGTTGATTATTTTAAAAAAATTTTATATTAAACATAATTTTTAATTAACTTTACTGTTTATATAAAAATTTAAAAACAAAATTATATTTCTATTGGAGAGTGCAAAAGTTTTATAAATAATCTTTATAAAAGATAATACGCCTTGAGCAGGATTCGAACCTACGCGGGCAGAGCCCAACAGATTTCAAGTCTGTCCCATTAACCTCTCTGGCATCAAGGCATATATGCCAAATTTTGCGAACAATTTAAAAATAATGTAAATTTTTAAAAAGAAAAAAACTTTATCAAACTTAGCTTATGTATAAAAATCGTTTTTTTTTCAAGTCTTTTATGATACTCACTACAAATTTTTTATTAAAATTACAGAACAAGTTAATTTAGTAATCAAAAAAATATTTTAGGCGAGAATTAAATAAAAACATTTTTGTATTAATTTTTCCTAAAGTAAATAATGTGCAAATTACAAAATGTATATTAACTTTTTGAAAAAATTACATCTTTATATAGATATTGAAGCAAAAGCTGCAAATGTTTTATTTACTGCAACTTTGAAATTTATTTTTTATAGCAAAATTTGACATAAGAGTAAAAAATTTGGGGAAAATATTTACAATATTATTTTTTTGAAAAATTTAATTTTGATGTGAAATATGATAATTTAAAGTTACCTAAAAACGTAAAATAATTCAAAAATTTTATAAACTCTGCAAATTTTTTAAAAAAATATTTATCAAAAAAAAAATGAATGTGGAGGAAATTTTTTTCTACATTTGAGTATTATATCATATCTCTATTATTTTTTATTTATAAACTAGTGCTTTTTCAAAAGAAATAAATATGGCATAAAACAAATTTTTTATTCTTGAAATGTTAACAAAAACATTTTTTATTTTTCTGTCTATATTTTGAGCACTATACGATATCAATACCATTTATTGTTCATGAGATATTTTGAAATATATTTTAAAGTATTCCAACAATTTTATCTTTTTTATGCCTTTTTTATTCTTAGTCATATTTTGAAAAAAGTTAATTGTTTAACATAACAGTAAAAAACGATCTATGCAGTTTCTGATGCTTTTTCTAGTATAATAACGTTCACTAAAAACAGACATTACGTTCTTGAGATAATCTAAAAAACTTATTTTTCAATCCTTGGATTTTTTATTTTTTTAACTAAATCAACTAACAATTAAACTTAAAGAAAACAACAATAGTTCAATAATTATTTATATAAATGATAAAAAAAATCATTAAAAATTCTTATATTAATAATTATTTTTTTTTTAAAAAAATACATTTTGTCACTTTATTACTAATATCTTTATAAGTCAATGTATTAAAATTATTATATATAATAAGAAATGATGATAGAATGTGAAAAAAGATTAAATATAGTGATAATATTTAGTATAAAAAGAATAAACTTATAACTAAAAAATCATTTCTTATTTTAATTTTTCTATAGATTTTACTAGCGTAAAGCACACTAAAAATAGTATCTATCGTTATAAATTTAAGTTTTGGAGATTTATGTTATCTTAGAAATGTAAGTAATATATATATATATATACATATTGTAACACAACTTGCTCAAAATTTAAAAGCGTTTAAATGTTTATTATAAATAAAAGTTTAACTGAAGTTTAATTATAAAAAAAAAGTTTATATAAAAATTGAAATGTGATAAATTTTAAAATGATAAAAGCAGAATAATAAAGAGAACTACTGTTCTTTATATTAGACTTTATGTTCAGTATTTCTTATCAGTAATCCACATCAACATATATTACAATTTTTTTTTAAAAAAAAAAAAATTAACTTAAATATTAATGTTGCATTATATTTACTTCAAAAAGTTTATGAAATTAGTTTTATAAAATTTAAAAAATATTTAATTTTTTTAATAGAATTTTTATTAACTCAATGAATATAATATAAACGTATTTGACTTACACGGTTATTGCTTTGTATCAAGCGTGTGCTTCGCTTATCCTTGTTTATATTTAATAAAAAAATGCAGTTGAGAAGCAAAACATATTTTTTTAAGAGAGAAAAAAATTTTATTATTTAGTTAAATCACTGGTAAATAATCTAATATCTCTGTTATCTTATTTATGATTAATTGATATTACTTTTGATTTTCAAAATTATGACATTTATCAAGATTATGGATTTGATTGATTTGGTGAATTATTTGGATCTGCTGTTGATTGATTTGGATTTGCTGTTGGTTGATTTGGATCTGCTGTTGGTTGATTTGGATTTGCTGTTGGTTGATTTGGATCTGGAGTTGGTTGTGATGATTGTGTTGCTTGTGTTGGTTGAGTTGCCTGTGTTGGTTGTGTCGCTATCTGCGAAATTTGGCTTTGAAGAGATATCACTTGTTGTTGTAATTGTGAAAGTTGGGCATTCACATTAGCAATAGCATTTCTTAAGTTTCTTCTTTGTCTATTTCTTCTTCTTTGTCGTCTTCTGTTTGGTTGTCTTTTTTGTATTGTTTTTTTATCTTCTTCATCATTTAAGATGACTGGTACTTGAGCGTTTTCCAAACTCAATGTTTCAGCTAAATTTTTGTCATTAAATTCCAATGATCTTGATGAAAACAATGAAATAAAGGATAAAAATACTATTAATAACAGTAAGTTATTCATTGATAAATGTTTCAATTGAAAATTGAATAATTTTATTAGAAAATTGATGCTTTTTATTACTTTTGAGATTATTTGATTTGATTATAAATCATTTTTTTTAGAATTTGAGCAAACATTACAATTTTTTGTTAAAAAAATGTTTAATTTTTAATAATTTAAAAAAATATTTACTTTTATAAAATTTTATAAAATTATTTAATATAAACTTATTATAAAAATTTTCATTGAAACATATAATTTTAATTATAATTATACTATGTTGTTAATCTTAGATATCCTCTTTTTCGTAAGTATTTTATTATCACTTTTAAATTTTTTTCTTTGATAATAAACAATATTTTTGTTCTATTTTTCGTTTAAAAAAGTTAGATTAATTTAGTAATATTAATGTAGATTTAAACTTTAGAGAATATATACGATTACTTTTTAACCAATTTATCTTTTAAACTATTGTTATGTTTTTTAATCATATCATTTCTTTTGATTCTTGAAATTTAATTTTTAAAATTTAAATGATTAAAATAAAAATATTATCAATTTTTAATATCTTTTTTTTTTATTACAAATTTTGACTATACTTAAAAAAATTTAATATTAGAATATAGTAAAATAATATAAAAAGAAATAATTACAAAAAATAAGTCATCATTTCTAAATATATTTAAGAAGTAGAATTTTATAAAATGTTATTAGTTTAACCATATTTTTTATCTTTAGTAGTCTTTTTTGTGTTTTTCTTTATATTTTATATTTATAGTAATTTATTTGTATAAGAAACATTAGTATTTTTGTGTGTCAATAAAAATATTTTGTAAAAAAAGTAAGTTTTATTAATAATAATTAGCATGTAATTTATGTTTTAGAGCGCTTTATAAACTGTGCCTTACAATTTGTAATTTATATATATATATATAATAGAATATTTATAAATGATCAGTTTCTTGAAGTTATAACTAGAAAAATCCATAGTAAACTTATTTTTATTTCTTAATGTTAATTTTAAAAAATTACAAACTGTATATTGTTATTTATTCATGTATGTTTGGCATTTTATTTTATATTTATAATGTGAAGTTATTTTTTATATTTAATTTGAACAAATTTTTTCATTTTTTGTATGTTTGTTTTTATCTTAACAACGCAAATTTAAATTAAATAATTTTTTATTATGAAATATTATTTTTGAAGCTTGTTTTTGTTAAAAATTAATTAAAATACAAAATAGTATATTTTTTCTACTACAAAAACAATACTTTTTTTAGCACTAGTAAAATTGTCTATATAAAACTTTATTTTTACATCATTATTCTAATGTAAATAAATTATTAAAATTAAATTATACATATTTATTTTAATAATTATATTATACAAGCACAAACTTTGATTGTTTTTGATACTTTTAGTTAATATTTAATTTATTATATTTGAAAATACTAAAATTTATATTTTTAAATGTTTGGAATGATTATAAATGATTTAAAGCTTATATCTCAAGAAGATATTGTTTATATTTTAGGATATTTAGTTCATTAGAAGGAACACCACAAAATACATAATTCACCTTCTACATTATATTAAAAATAAGTTTACAAATAAATATTATGATTTTAATGTAAAAAAATATTAGAATTAATACAACAAATTTTCTATTAAAAATTATATAAAATAAAGATGGTATAACATTTAAATTAAAAAAAAAATATATCACTTTATTTATTGTTTTTAATTTTATTTTTGTTGTAGCTAATGAGTAATTCCTGAAGAGTCTCAAAGATTATCATTATTATATTTATAAAAAAACAGTTTTTTATAAAAATAGCAATATATATATATATATATTATCATTTGATGATAATTTGCATATTGTTTTTATAACAATTTAAAAAAATTCTAAAATTTTTATATTAGTTTTAAAGTAAATTTTTACAATTATAATAAATCACAAACATTTTTTTCAACGTTTTTTTTGCTTTAAAACGCAATTATACTTTAAAATTACTAGTAATTATTATTTTGAAAAAAATATTTTTTTATTATTTTTATTTAAACATAATAATTTTAATTGATTGCTACTTTTGTTACCAGCTTTTTTTTATCTTTGAAAGTTTATAAAAAATAAAAAAGATTTTTTATACTTTATTTTTCCATTCATACATTTAGGATTTAACTTTTAATCTTTGTGAATCAGATTATTTGTTTTATTGTTTCTTATTTAAAATCAAAATAAATTTTTAATTTCTTCAATTAAAAAACAATTATTATAAAAAAAGTGCGATTTCAGTACAATATTTTAAAATAAAAATTTGAGCAGTAAAATATTCTTTTTTTAAATTTTTTAAACTTTTATTTACACATTTAAAAATAAACTTTTATGTTTATATATACAACTTTATTGTAATTTTTAGTATAAATCACAATATAAGAAAATAGAAAAAAGTTAGAAATAGAAATTCTTTCAAAGAGTTTTCCATTTTTTTTATGTTTAACAAGTTTTTCCTCTGTAAACTTTGTGCTATCGCTTTAGCGCGTACAATAACATAAATTAAATAAATATATATGCTAAAAATAAATTTTATAATTTATGTCTTATTAAATTGTAGAAAATTTGTTTTCTTGTACAAAGTTATGACAGCATTTAATGAGTAAAATGTTTATTGTTTAATTGTATTTTATATAAGAATAGACAATAATTTTAATAATTAAATTTTAGCTCAAAGAAAAAATTTTATTTTAAAAAAACAATAAAAACACTAAAATCTATTTGAAAAAGTATCTAATTTATGTATATCAAAATCTTTTTGATCAGATGTTTCCTCACTAAATAATTTGCTTGCAATTTTTTTATAACGTTTTCTAGCGTATCTTTCGACTTTTAAATGAATAATTTTTACATTTTTTGAAAATAAATATATCAATTTTACTTAGTATACTTTAAATAACTAAAATAATTTTAAACATAAATAGTTTTTGTTCAAGTTATAATCAATAATAAAGTAGTAATATTATTGAAATAGGAATCAATGGTATTAATAAAAACCAATTATAAAATACTCAATGCTGTGTAAATTTAATATACACCAAACAAGTTACATTTTTTTGTCATACTAAATGAATTTTTTGAAAAGACTGGTAGATAATTACTTTACACAATTGGTTTTTATCGTTGTTTTCATTACTATTATAAACTAATAAATATTCATCTGCTTTATTATTGCATTTTTTAATTCTGAATAAAAATGTAATTAGTTTTTATTATTTGCATACATTAATTCCCATTTTTTGTAATATTAAACATAAAATTATAGTATACTTTTTTGACAATATGATCGATAAAAATTTTAGCTTCTCCTACTGTTTTACATATTATTCTTCAAATGCACTAAATTTATCAATTTCTTTCGCATGTAACATCACTTATTTTAAGGTATGTTCTAATTTTTTTCCAATGTCTTACTTTTTTCAATATCAGTAATCATCTTATTGTTTTCACTACAAAGATATTAAAGTGTGTAATTTGCAATACCGTTTATTATATTTCTTATCAATTTATATCCTTCTTTAATAGTAACTTTATTATTGTTCAGTTTCAATTCAATAATAAAATAAAAAATATTAAATAATTTATTATTCCTTTTTATTTTTTTTAAATTGTAATAAAAGAGATTTTATGTTAATTGAAATTGTATTTCTAACAAAATTAATTTTCCGATAAATTGGTGTTTGCAAATAATCAAAAAAAGTAGATCATAAGCTTTGTTGTCTAACTTTTAAGTTGACCAAACATCGTTTTTGCTAACAATAATTTAATATTCATTATTAAATTTAAAATAAAGTTTGTTTGATGATAAACAAAATATATGATCAAAAAATTTATTCTTAGAATGTATAAAAGAACATGATTTTCATTGTTATCATTTTTATTCAAAACAATTAAATATTTACTTGAAACGTATAATAATTTTAATATAGATGCACCTTTTTAAATAGAATTATTGAATTGTACATCTTGTTTCATTTCCTGATGTCAAGATAACTTTTTATTATTTATGTTTAAAAAAAACTCAACATTTTTTTGCCTTTGAAATCTAATTGCCTGTTTTTTTTTTCTTTTTTAGTATACATTGAAGTTTCTTTTTTTAAATATTTTTAAATTTTTTTTTCTTTTGAAAACATTTTTTAAAAATTAATTTTTTTCATTTTATTGAAATTATTTAATATAAAATCAGTTTATGTATCATTAATAGTTTATCTTTTGTTTCTTAACATTTATCTATGGTATTTTCATTGTCTTTTGAATTATTAGCAATTTCTTTAAAATCGACAGTGGAGATATTATGAATAAATATATAAAAAAAATTAAACAAGCTATTCACAAAACAAAAGATGATCCTATGTTGGTAAAGTACAGTCAAATTAAAAAATAAAAACATAAATTTATAATAATTTAAAAAAAAAATAATAACCAAAAATATCAATAAAGCTTAAGTCTACTGAAAACTAAAAAATTAAAATACAACAGATAAAAAGATTTTAAAGATAAAAAATATCGAGTTTTTAAAATAAAAAAAAGAAACAAAATTTCAACAATTTTAGAAAATATAATCACAATTAATTTTTTTTTTTGTAATTTTCCTGCCATTATTTAAATATTTATTTAAAATAAAATATTTTTCAGAAATTAAAAAAATTTAAGTATAGGTAGTATTCAAGAGATGGAAATTGAAGAAAATAATAAACATGCAGTTAAAAATTTTTTTTTTATTTAACACTTTACAAAAAATAAATAGTTGTTACGGATGAAAAAAAAAGAAAAATATTTACATAACAAATAAAGATGCCATTCATGAAATAAATTAAAAAATAACAAATTTGAATATTTTGAAAAAAATATTTTATTCAAACATTTCACTCTACTATTATTTGTCATTAAAAAAATTTAAAAAAATATAATTTTAACTGAAAAAAAATAGACAAAAAAACCAATCCAAGTTGTAAAAAAGATTTTGATTTTGTTATGGAGATTTATAACAAAGTTTTTGAAGAAATTAAAAAAATATACATAGGTAGTTGAAAAAAAATGTCTAAGTAGAATTGATATATTAGATATGTTATAATTGATAGAAAACTTGTTTTTTTTATCTCAATCATCCTATGAAACTATAAGTTAGTAATATAAGTTAGTAATAAATTGTTAATTATAACTATCAAAATACATTATTTTATACAACTTATATAAATTACAATAATAATATTTGACTTTCAGAAGTTTTTTTCGTTTTTTATATATGAAGCTTATGTAAATATAAAAAGTGATGGTAATTGTGTATTTCATTGTTTGAATAAAAAAATACGATTATTTTAAAGGAGATTTTATGGCAAGAAAAAATGTTTAAATTTTATGCAAAATTTGATTGATAACGAAAAAATATTCAAACTAATAAACGGATTTAAAAATAACTTAGTTAAGATTATATTTACTATCATGTTAATCAATTGTATTATTTTAATAATTTTTCTAATGAATTTAATTAGAAAAAAAAATAGATAAAAGTATTTATAAATTTCTTCATAAAATACAATTTCTAATTTTTGTTGATACAAATATAAACATATTTATCAAATGTTTGGAGAAATTTTGAAACAATATATAAAGTAAATTTTGATATACGTAAATTAAATGTTTTTCAAATAATTATAATTTGTTTTTTATTATTTTTTATAAATATGTTATATATTCTGAAAATAATAATAAAATTTTAAAATGAAATATAAAAAAATAATTTTAAATATATAAAAAAGTTTTTTTTTAATAAAATTATAAAAATAATATTTTATTGTACAAATTTTTTATATTTATAATAGACTATTTGTACATTTTATTAACTTTTCAAATTATCATTATTTCTTTAAACAAAAATAGTTTATTATAAATAATTATTTTATTGAAATAGATATATATATTCTCAAAGAATAATATAGACTTTTTTAATAAAATATTGTATTTCTATCTACAAAATTAAAAAATTTTTCCTGTTTTTAACTAAGATGAAATTCAAGTGCATTTAATAGAATATATTTCTGAATGTCAAATATTTCAAAATTTCTTACATTAAAATTTTTTTACTAAAACTTATTTATTTTTTAAAGATTGAACGACTGTGTAAAACCTAAATGTTGATTAGACTTTGATGTGATATTTATTATACTTTTTTATTATTTTAAAGTTAATAAATTAATTTTAAAATATGAGTGATATTATTGTATAAATTATTTTAAGATGATAGTAATTTTATACATAATGAAATGTTGTATAGATATAAATTAAAAAAAAAATTTAGTATTTATATATGTAATAGATTTTAAATCAGAGATGTAAATCATTTATTTTTTTTATTTTTGACAAATAAGTAAAAAAAAGAATAGATTTTCTGCTTATTGTTCAAGCTTATTTGGATATATTTAAGTATAAAAATTTTAATGTTATACATATATGATTTATGATTGATAAAATATAATAGTTATTTTAATCTTATTTTAATAAAAATATAATTTTGTCTTTAATTTCTTATTGATATAAAGTGTTTTTTATTATAACTTATCTGAATAAAAAAAGTATTCAAATAAATAAATATTTTACTAATAATTTATTTTAAAATTTAATTTATTATAAAATAATGTTAATTAACATTTTTAAAATATGATATTCATTAAAAGTAGTTAACAAATTGGAAATAAATTTAATTTAAAAATTACTTTTACAATTTGTAAAATATATAAATTTTTTAAAATTAAAAAAAAATATTTTTTTAAATTGAATTAAACTGAACGATATTTAAGTTCCAAAAAGTGATCTTGACGTGTACCAACATAATGGATAAGCAATTGAGATCCTTCAGCAGTTATTTGTTTATTTTGGATAGATCCACAAAATGTTGGACCAGTAATAGTTACATCTTTATTAAATTTAACTTCAAGAGCAATTCCAGGGAAACAACGTTCTGTTCCATTGAATTTTCCTTTTTCTATAACAATTTGAGGTTTTTTACCACCTGTGGCACCAATGAAAAAGACACAATCTTTAACACCTTGAAGTTTAAAATTTTTAAAAGAATCAGATGCTGATATACCATTACCTTGACCACATTCTGATGGATTTGAACGAATCTTGTCACAAGTGTTTCCTTCAAACATACTTGGACATTTACATGTACCACAGTTTGTTGGATTTTCATAACCTCCATTTCTACATTTAACACCTCCTTTACATCTTCCTGAACATAAAGCTAAATTAATAAGTTTAATATCATTAAATTGCATTTTGTCAAATTGTCCAATTGTATTTAAATAATCTTTATTTTTTGGAATCATAGTAAGTCCACCATTTGAAGAAAATGATTTTTTATCATATTGCATAACCGAACCATAATCATAAGGAAGACCAAAAGTTTCAGTTGAAGCAATTGAAGATTTATCATAGTTATATCTTTGTTTTGGTAAAACATTATTAAGATTGAGACCAATATAATCATCTCTATCTGGTCTTGATTGTTCATGAAAAACACCTAATGCATGTAAAACTTCATGTTGAACAATACCATTCCATTCACATCCATTACCAATACTTACATCTTGTGGTTTATTATCAGATTTTGGTCCTATCCATGACCAACAACCTGGTCCTTTATAAATTCTAAGACCTGGTTTATTATTAAATGGAGCAGATTTTTTAAATGTAACACAAGTTTCTTTTGCAATATTTTTAAGAGCATTATCTACAACAGTTTGTTCAACACCAGCTTCAATAAAGTATGGAATTGGAAAACTCCATTTGGAACGTGAATCTTTTTTGTAAGCTCTATTTTTTTTAAGTTTTTCAACGATTTCTTTATCAACATCACTTCCTGTTTTATTTGATTTTTTTGCTTCTATTTTTAATTTTGCTTCATCAATTAAATAAGATGCTTGTTGTTCTGTTAAAAGCATATCTCCTTGATACAAAGATGGATTTCCTCTTGGTGTTATTTCAATTTCTTTTTTATCATCTGCACTTGAAACTTGTACATTATTAAGTTGATTACTTAAATTAATTAATTCAGCCATAGATTTTGCATGTTTATCAAATGCTTTTTTTGAATTTTCGCTCATTGAATCACGAGTGTTTTGTTGAATTTTCAAACTAGTAAGCTAAAAAAAACACTTTAATTTAATTAATCAAACTTACACCTCCAAAAATGAATGGAACACAAGTAAGAGCAAATAATATACTAAATAAAAACTTCATTATTAAAAATGATATATTTTTTAAATAAATTTTTTCTTTATATACCAAAATAAAAGATGAATATTTAATTAAATATTTACAACTTTTTTAACTGTTAATATTTTCTTTTGTAAATTTAAATATTGTTTAATTTAATACAATATAATAATAGCCTAAAAAAATTTACATTCAACCATTTTTTGTTTTAACAAATGCTATTATTGAGACATTTATTTTTTTTTTATAAAAATCAAATAATACAAAATAATCAGTAAAAAAATTTCAACTATTTGTATAAAGTTATATATTATTATTTTGTTTATGCAATTTTTAAAATTTTATTTTTAAAATAATTAACAAGTGCGTGCTTAGCACGCGCTTATCCACAAGACATGACTACGTTTACCTTATTAATTTTAATTACGGTTTTTTATAGAATTAATTAAGTATATTAAATTAATTATATTTTAATAAAAAAATGTAAAAATGTTTTAATTATTACAATATTTATTTATTACCAATATTAAAATAGTGATATAAAATTTTTTTATAATTTATCATTATACATTTTAATAAAAAAATATTTTACTTATATGAATATTGCTAATTCATGCAACAGATATATCAGAAAAATCTTAAGCAAGTGGTTTTTGAGAAATCGTTTTTGTAACAAGTTTTATTATTTTTTTTATAATAACATTTTTATCTTTGCTTTTTTTATTTGGAAGTTGTTGGTATGACCATTTAACCACAACTTCAGATAATGCTCTAACACGGCTAAGTGCAACATATAATTGGTCATGTGAAAAAAGTCTATCTTCATCAAGGTACAAAATGATTTTATCTAAAGTTCGACATTGTGATTTATTGATAGTAATACAAAATCCAAGTTTTACTGGATACTGATGTCTTGTAAAAGATCTAGGTATTTTTAAATCTAAGGAGGTATGTAACATTTGTTGAATAAAAAAAGTTTTTTTACTATCTAATGTTTTACACTTTAATAATTTTTGCATATTAACTAATGTTTCAATAGTTTCTTTGTAAATCATTTTTATTTCGTTACATAACCCTTCTTTAAAATTTAAATTTCTTAAACATATTAAAATACAATTTTTTGTTAATTATATTTCATGCAATGGATATACAGATGGATTAAATGCATTATGTAGATCAGTTGTGATTTCTAATTTATCAGCGCTTATTTCAAATTCATTTTCTAAATAAAAATTGTCAACAGATTAATGTATTGTTTGATATTATTGCTTTGAAGTACCTATTTAGAATTTTTTCATTTATAGTGTTAACCATATTATTTGTTGTTGCCAAAATAGCTCTATTTTTATTTTTTACTGAAAAATTATTACTTCTTTTACAAAATACATGTTCTATAAATTTATAAATGAATGCACACAATTTTAAAGATTAAAGTTTTATTGGAAAACCTGTTAATCTCTCTGAATCACTCTCATAATCTATTACAAATATTCCTCATATTTAAAGTGATATTATGTTTTAGATTTGCATCTGAAACACATTTAGTTTCCCACAACATCAATTACATTCATTTCATTGTATGTTTACAAATTGATCATCACTCCCTTCAAAAACTATTTTGTTAGGCAAAGTGACAAATTTATGATTGTCAAGTCTACCATCTAAGGTATAAATACCAATTTGAATAAATAAAACGTTAGTTAAAATAAAACTTCATTTTGTTAACGTAAAGTGATTCAAACAGGAATCACTCTTTATGAATATTATATCAAAAATTTATCTTTTTTTATAGGAAAGTTATGTTTATATTACATTATAAAACATATCTTGGTTTCTCATAATATTCATTAGATGCATTCCAATGTATCTTTATATTTCTTCACAAAGAGATATTAAATATTTGGTGTAAAGGTTTCTTCATTTTCAAATATGTGTTAGAAATCAGGCAAATTAAGATTCTCTAACACTTACTCTCATGGTTTTTTCTAAAAATATTCTCTTTATTTGATTTCTATTTGTAAAATATTTCAAAGCAGGTATGGTGGATGATATTATTTCTTAAGTGGTTGAATCTTGTATAATCGGCAAACTCGCTGAAAATTGCCACCTATTATTATTAATTTACCTCCAAAAAAATTTATTATAAACTTTTGTATTATACATTAATGCCATATTCATATATGCTAACTGTTTAGCAGTTAGCATTGAAATTTCATCTATAAAACTAGCAGAAACATTTCGTAACCTGAATTTATTCGAATCATTCATTATTCTAACATTTTTTTTTCAAAAAATATTCTTTTTGAATTTTTTCTACTTGAGATTACGCATAAAAAATTTCTTTTAAATAAAATTTTTTCACTTTTTTTAACATAAAAAAACACGGGGAAACAGAAAAAAAAAGTTTGAAATTTTGAAAAAAAAATTTTGAAAAAAAAACTTTATTTTTCACCTAAAAAATTATAAAAAATGTATGTCCTTTAACATATACTCAAATTCCTCATTTTTATTCTTTTTCCGCCATGTAAATTCATAAATGTAGCTTTCTAACATGCTTCACCATGTTTCCCTGCAAATGTCTTCAAAAAAATATTGCTGCGTTATTTTTAGCGGCATTTTATAATATTCATATTTTTGAGAAAAAAAAATTATTTAGTAAAAATCAAAGATTGATTACCTTTTTTTTCCTTATTTTCAACCAAAAAAATCCAATTTTATTGTTTATATAATTATTTATTAAAATTAAATATCAATTACCTTTTTTTCTTTCATTTTTCATTTAAAAATTTACATCAAACTTTATTTTTTTTTCATTAATTTATAATAATTTTTAGAAACTATCATATTATATTTGAATATTCAAAAAGAAAAATTTAAAAAATTTTTAAAACAATAATTTTTTTAGAAATTTAAAAAAAATAAATAGATTTTAGAAAAATTTAAAAAAGTCTTTTAATTTTTTATTATGTTATAAATATCAAATAATTATAAATTGTTTTTTTAATTGAAAAGAAATAACTTGAAAACAAAAATTTTTTTTTAAAAATTTTCAAAAAAAAAATTAATTTCAACGTATTTATCAATCATAAAACTATAAAAAAGAATGAATATTAGATTACTTAGTATAAGACTTTATTTCTAAGTAAATAATGATTCAAACAGGAATTACTCAAATTATATCTTAATATAAAAATTATTTTTACTTATATACTAAATTTTTGTTTTATAATATTATAAGTTTGTTTTGGTAATCAAAATATACATTAGATGCATTCCAATGCATCTTTACAAAACTATGCGTAACCTCAAGTAGAATTCAACCTTCTTTTTTGTTTATATTTAAAGGCATCTTCAAAAATAAATGAATCGTCTGTCTTTCAGGAAGTAATGATGCAGCTATTTCTGTAATTGTTAAATTAAGATAAGTTTTGCTTTGTGTTATTAAATATGATGAAATCTATTAATATACATATGTTTTTTCAATTCTGGCATGTTCGTCATTCATTAATACTCTTGAAACCTGTCTAAACCAAGAATTTGTTTGAAGAAATTAACTGCATTTATTTGATTTTCTGTTGCATTATTTATATAAGTTTCTAATAATTTCAAATCATTTTCATTATTTCTTTCATAATTATCAATAATTAAACTATAATTAATAGTTTCTAATGGTAAATTTGTTTTTGGTAATATAAAAGTGGAAAACAAAATATTATGTCTTTATTATAAATCTTTATTGTAAAAAATTGGTGATTCGAACAGGAATCACCGCGTATATATATAACAATGTAAATTTTATGTATTTATTTATAAATTATGTTTTAGTTTACACTAAAACATCTTTTCTTTTTCCATAACATGCATTCCAATGCATCTCTACAATAAGTTAAAACCATTTGCAGATAATTTTAAACTAATATCATAAAGCAAATGATTATTAGCTCTATATTTTACTATTTCTTCATTGATAGAGATTCCTAAATTATTTTCACTGTATCTTCTTATATAAATTTGATTCATAAAATCTTTATGTAGATCAAATATTTTTTTATGTTTTTTAAAATCAGGATCAAAACATATGTAAATAACAAATGCATTGATAAATTCTTGAAGAGTTAATAAATTTTTCAATTCAATAAAATGATTTAACTCTAAAACACCATGTTCCATTAAATTTAAATATTTAGCTGCATCTGTGTATGTTGGAAATTCTATATTCTCTATAGTTTTCAAATCCTCAAAAGATGTAATACCTTTTCTATGAATTAAAAAACTTCTCATTGCAAATAATTCTTTATTTTCTTTAGAAATTGATACTATACAACCAATTGCTTTTCTTTTATTAATTCTTTTAATCCATGCACCTTTTTTATGGCGTGGTATTGTATTATCATCTTTTGGATATAATGGATTCCATTTAAAGATAGTTGAAACATTTTCAAATGTTAAATTAAGAACACTTGTATCAGGGTTTTCTTTATTTTTTTCATTTTTTATCAAATCAAAATATGCCATTAATTTTGATTTACCAATTGTGTTTGCTGTCATTAGATGAATTAAGGCATCAGTATCATTATTAATATCAGCACCATATAAAAAATCATTATTTTCATTTAAATATACTTTACTATTTTCATTTTTGGGCTTTTCATGAATATATAATACTTCAACAGTAACTGTGTTGCATACAATTGGAAATTCAAATATTTTCCATGTTACATCAGTTGGTCCAACACATCTTACATTTTGATATGCTGATACTTCATCCTTGTTATTATCATTATACAGCATTTCTACATTTACTTTATTTGTTTCTCCATCTTTTACAAAATATTTGAATAAATAAGAAACAGCTAAAACTTGATTAACAATTTCTACATTTATATGTGAATTATAATATCTTAATAAAGTTGGATTATATGGCACAACATAACTGTTGTCAATTTTTCTATTATCTAATAAAATAATATTTTTATTTCTATTATCTCTTCTTTTATAATGGACTTTTCCACTTATTTTATCTATATATGTCTCTTTTACAAATTTTTTTGGAAAATTTTTTGAACATTTATTTTTTGACAAATTCCAACGTGTAGATTTTTTTTTCATTTCATTACAATTTTGATGAAGCATGTTCTTAACAACAATATCGTATAAAGCTTTATCATGCTTAGAATCAGATATTTCAGCATAAATAATTTTGTCAATTGTTGAAGTGTTTTTTTCAAATTCTTTTATACGAAGAAGAATATGAGCATGAGGAAGACCTCTTTTTTGTACTTCAACAGAATAGAATAAATATTCTTCTTCTCCAAAAAGACCATGCCGTAACATTGTTATTAATTCCATAAGTTTTAATGAAAATACTCTAATAACAATGTCCGGCCTACCTGTTGATTTGAATCCTTCTGGTAATGAATTTATTATTTCTGGCCATTTTGGATTGCATGTAAATGTAATAAATAGATGTGGTTTACCAAAATGGCGTTGAACAGCTAATGCATTCTGTTCTTTGAATTTATACCATTTGGGTCCCCCAGTTAATGATTTTAAAATTCTTGCTGAAGTTTCTCTTTCAGCATCTGGGTTAAAAATGTCTTCATTATTGTTTCTCCTCATTTACTTCAATACCAACATCAATTACATTGTTCTAAAAAATATTAAAATCTGATTTATTATGCTTTCCGTTTTTTTTATATTCTTCTTAAATGTTATGACTGTAATATTATTCTCATAATAAAAAATTTATAACATTTTACTTATATCAAAATTACTTACATAATATATATATGATCTTTGAATCATATATCAACAATATATTTTTATCATAAGTGTTATTTTAGATAATTTATTCTTGTTCTAGAACATTTTATTGCAACATTAATACCTCTTTCAGTATATCTTTTATAAAAAAAAATATTTTTATACGCATCAAACTGTTAAAAAAATGAATAAAAATATTTTTATTATATGATATATTTAAATATTCGAAATCTATAAAATACTACATATTTTTTCAAAACTTTTTGGATAAAAACTAATATACTTTATAAAGTATTCGCAAAAAAATTAGAGATGGAATTAAATATATGTTAAAATCTTAAGTTATGATTTCAAAAGAAATAACTTACATGTTATATTAATATTTTAACTGTTATATAGTTATAAAATGTTTAAAAAGATTTCTAAACATTTTTATTTTCTCATAATTTTATTAAAATAAATCAAACATTCCACATTTGCTTATAATATATTCTTTGTTTGATCATTTATTTGTGGTAGATAGAATATAATTTTTCAATTTACTGTCTTCATTAGTTATGAATCTGAAGTTATATACTACTGTGTAATCATAAATTATATCATGAATGTCAATATTGTTATAAATTAAGATGGTTTTGCAAATAATTTTATAAAATTGATTAATACCTAATAGTAAAAGTTAACCCTTTATTGACTAAAACTTGTGATTCACTTGAAATCACACAAATTAAAATATTACATAAACATTCTTTACTTGTATATTATTGATATGTTTAAAATTCCATTTAAAAATATTACCTTTCTCAAAATATTATTACATACATTCCAATATATGTTTACAGGATATTTAAAACAAAGTATCTTAAATATTTCAAGAATATTTAGTATTTTTTTAACATTCATTATTGTTTATAATATATTTATTTAAAATATCTATCATCTCATAATATCATTTAGTTTTGCTAACATTCTGAGAATGCTATAAAGTAATACGAAAAAATAAAAATAGTAAAAATATATATACTTTACCTAAACGTAATGTAGTTTTATATGATTTTTGTGAATCATATGATATAAATTTTATCATTTTAAAGTAAAATAAAACATCTATATAATAGAAAAGATTTTTTTTAATATATTCCTTAACGATAACTTTCTATTTATCTTACAAAAATTTTTTTAGGTATATATATTGAAATTAAATTTTGATTTATTCATTCATAGTCAAAATAAAAATATCAATAAACCAATTTTTCTATAATTCTAAAAAGATTTTTTTCTGAAAACTTCTTGTTTACAATTCAAGAACTATTAAGTATAAATTTTTCAATAGATAAAATAATGTTTAGTCTGTTTTAAAAGAATATATTTTTTTGTAATAAAATTTCTCTTCTTTAAAATTAATAAATTTTATTTTTTTTTAAATTCCAAGTATCATTTTATAAAAAAATGACATCTAATTTTAATTGTGCTGCTCTTTTATACACTTTAATTTGTCTCACATATATTTATAATAAAGCTTTAATTGAGCTTTCAAAAAAATAATAATGTTTGTAGGTTATTAATTGTAAAACAAAAAAATCTTATCTAAGATAAGATAAGATTAGTCATAAAAATTGCTAGCATTTATTTTGTTATAGGGAACATTTTTTAACAATGAAACATGATTTTAATGTAAGCTATATATTATTATTTAATTTGATTAATGAAAAAAATAAAAGTTTGAAAAAAAAATTCAAATACTTTTTAAATTTATTTAAACCATATTTTTAACACTTAAGTTAATTATTTATTTTTTTTGTAAAAAAGCTAAAAAATTTTTTATATATAAAATAATAAATATTTGAAATTTTTGATAAAAAAAATAAAATAAATTTACAATTAAAAAAAATGTATCTTTTCTGATTTAACTTGCGGTTTCACTTACACTTTTGTAGTGATGAGGTAAATTGAATTTTAAATTATAACAATTTTAAAGGAAAGAATTTTTTAAAAATGATTATAAAAAATTTTTTTTTTTTTAAATTATTTTTAATACACAGAAAAGATTTTAAAATAAATGATTTTTTTTTAATAAATATAAAAAAATTTTGCAAATGGAAAAAAATCTTAAATTATTTTATTTTATAAAAATATAACTATAAATATTATAAAATTATTATGTTTTTTTAAATTCAATAAAAATTTTAAATAAACTTTTTTTTTAATACGACAATAAAAAAAGATTTTTTAAAAATATTTTCCAGAATCCCCTCAAAATTTTTAACTCATTATAACTCAAAAAGTATTAATTGTAACATAGGGTTTCTGGTACTCAAACTTCCGCTTTTTTGAAGATCTATCTACTGAAAGTGGTTTCATGACAAAATATTCATCCATGTTCATTTTGATACTTTACAGAATGTGATTAGTGTATAATAATACAGGCAACTTTTTAGGGTAAAATATATGTTGCTGAAACCATAGGAAAATGAAGATTTAGAAGTCTAACAATGAAACCATTGTAATCTACATGAAAAATTAATCTAGAATCAACTTTTTTATTTTAATATATTTAAAATATTATCATTTAAGTCAAGATTTAAAAATAAATATATTTTCAAAAATTGTCTTTAACTTTAACTCATTATAACTTTTGAAATTTTATCATTTCTAACATTAACTTCAATGAATTTTATTTATCTTGATTTTTAATAATTAGTATTTCAAATTATTTGGAATAAAAAAAAAGTATTACATTTTCCCATACAACTATTATAACACTCACACATATATATTTTAATTAAAAAATATCGTCCTTTTTTATAACCCAAAAGGTATAGGTGTAATGTAATAATATATTAATGGACATACATACATACACCTATATAAATAATTTTAGCCTTTTTTATAACCCAAAAGGTACAGGTGTAATGTAATAATAATATAATGGACATACATACATACACTTGTATAAATAATATTTAGAAATAATTTTAGCCTTTTTAGTAACCCAAAAGGTATAGGTGTAATGTAAAAATGATTTTAAGGACATACATACATACACTTATATAAATAATATTTAGAAATAATTTTACCTTTTTTAGTAACCCAAAAGGTATAGGTGTAATGTAATAATATATTAATGGACATACATACATACACCTATATAAATTATATTTAGAAATAATTATAGCCTTTTTAGTAACCCAAAAGTTATAGGTGAAAATGTAATGTAATAATACTATAATAAACATAAATATATATATATTTAGTAGATATTTATTATTATAAATATTATAAAGATTATTTTGTTTTTTTTTAATTCAGTATTAATTTTAAATAAACTTTTTTTTCAATATGGCAATAGAAAAATATTTTTTAAAATTTATTCACTAGAATCTCGCTCAATTTTTAACTCATTAATACTCATAAAATGTTGATTTTCAAATAGAGTTTCTTATACTCAAAATTCATTATTTTGAAGATTTAGAAGTCTAACAATGAAACCATTGTAATCTACATGAAAAATTGATCTAGAATCAACTTTTATATTTTAATATATTTAAAGTTATTGATACATAACTGAGTCTTTAAAAAAGTACCAGAATCCCCTCAAAATTTTTAACTCATTATAACTCAAAAAGTATTAATTGTAACATAGGGTTTCTGGTACTCAAACTTCCGCTTTTTTGAAGATCTATCTACTGAAAGTGGTTTCATGACAAAATATTCATCCATGTTCATTTTGATACTTTACAGAATGTGATTAGTGTATAATAATACACACAAAAAAAAACGCTCAATTTTGATCCTCTTAGATCAATTTAGTACATGCAAAAAATCATTTTCAGTCCTAGTCATTTTATGAATATTCATATTTTGAATTCAAAAATTCGTCTATTAAAATGTGTTTTTTTCGTTAAAAGATGCGACGTTTTTCTATATGCAAATATAAAAAAGGATGTTATATTTTTCAAGTATTAAATAAAAATTTTTATTATTTTTTAGCAATTTTAATAAAATAGTTAAAAAATTCTATTTAAGTTTTTCTAAAATTATTATAATTAACTATTTTATTAATTACGCTAAATCAAAACTTTTTGTTTCTATTATTCTTTAAAAATAATTATACTATAAATTAACATCACTTAAAAAAATGTTTTACTGGGAGTAAGATTAGAAATCATATTTCAAATGATTATTAAACGTATATAAAAGTTTATGAAACCAAATAAATATTATTTTATGTATTTTAATTATATCTTCTTAACTTTAAGTAATACTATATTTTATATATTTAATTGGCTAATTATAAAAGTTGTACAAATTTGTTTTAATAAAAATTTCAATATATAAAATATTTTTTTTTACCATATGCTAATAAAAAAAAATATTACTCAAAGAAAGTATTATATATTTTAAAGAGAATAAAGTGTGCAATTTTTTTCATCGCTTTGCGAAATTTATTGTTGTACATTTTGTTAATTAGTAAAAAATTTGAATAATTTTTTCGATCTCATTTTGCATGTACTAGATTGATCTTAGAGAATCGAAAATGAGCGTTTTTTTTTTTTGTGTGTAATTAATTTTATTTTTAAATAGTAAATATTTTTATTTTTTTAAAGCATATAATAATTATTAAATATATGTTTATATTTTAACTATCATATATTAATTGTTATTTTATAATTTTAATAGTTTAACTTTAATTAAAAATTTAAAAAAACTCTATTTTAAAATATTCATAATGACTTAAAATATTCAACTATATTTATAAAATTAATGTATCTGCATACAACAATATCGTAACCACGATTTTAATAAAAGTTTTTAAATAAAAATTAAAAAAATTAACTTAAATAAATAAAAAAAGTTTTTTTTTTTATGAAATTATAAAAATAATATATTATTGCACAAATTTTTTCACATTTTAAATAGACTATTTATATATTTTATTATCTTTTCAAATTATCATTATTTCCATGACCAAAAGTAGTTCTTTTTTAGAAACAAAAATTGTTTATTATAGATAACTATTTTATTAAAATAAATATATATTATATAACAATTATATATACACTTTTATATAAAATATTGTATTCCTATCTACAAAATTAAAAAAAATTTTCCTGTTTTTAACTAAGATGAAATTCAAGTGCATTTAATAGAATATATTTCTGAATGTCAAATATTTCAAAATTTCTTACATTTAAATTTTTCTACTAAAACTTATTTATTTTTTAAAGATTGAACGACTGTGTAAAACCTAAATGTTGATTAGACTTTGATGTGATATTTATTATACTTTTTTATTATTTTAAAGTTAATAAATTAATTTTAAAATATGAGTGATATTATTGTATAAATTATTTTAAGATGATAGTAATTTTATACATAATGAAAGGTTGTATAGATATAAATTAAAAAAAAAATTTAGTATTTATATATGTAATAGATTTTAAATCAGAGATGTAAATCATTTATTTTTTTTATTTTTGACAAATGAGTAAAAAAAAGAATAGATCTTCTGCTTATTGTTCAAGCTTATTTGGATATATTTAAGTATAAAAATTTTAATGTTATACATATATGATTTATGATTGATAAAATATAATAGTTATTTTAATCTTATTTTAATAAAAATATAATTTTGTCTTTAATTTCTTATTGATATAAAGTGTTTTTTATTATAACTTATCTGAATAAAAAAAGTATTCAAATAAATAAATATTTTACTAATAATTTATTTTAAAATTTAATTTATTATAAAATAATGTTAATTAACATTTTTAAAATATGATATTCATTAAAAGTAGTTAACAAATTGGAAATAAATTTAATTTAAAAATTACTTTTACAATTTGTAAAATATATAAATTTTTTAAAATTAAAAAAAAATATTTTTTTAAATTGAATTAAACTGAACGATATTTAAGTTCCAAAAAGTGATCTTGACGTGTACCAACATAATGGATAAGCAATTGAGATCCTTCAGCAGTTATTTGTTTATTTTGGATAGATCCACAAAATGTTGGACCAGTAATAGTTACATCTTTATTAAATTTAACTTCAAGAGCAATTCCANTTGGTCCTATCCATGACCAACAACCTGGTCCTTTATAAATTCTAAGACCTGGTTTATTATTAAATGGAGCAGATTTTTTAAATGTAACACAAGTTTCTTTTGCAATATTTTTAAGAGCATTATCTACAACAGTTTGTTCAACACCAGCTTCAATAAAGTATGGAATTGGAAAACTCCATTTGTAACGTGAATCTTTTTTGTAAGCTCTATTTTTTTTAAGTTTTTCAACAATTTCTTTATCAACATCACTTCCTGTTTTATTTGATTTTTTTGCTTCTATTTTTAATTTTGCTTCATCAATTAAATAAGATGCTTGTTGTTCTGTTAAAAGCATATCTCCTTGATACAAAGATGGATTTCCTCTTGGTGTTATTTCAATTTCTTTTTTATCATCTGCACTTGAAACTTGTACATTATTAAGTTGATTACTTAAATTAATTAATTCAGCCATAGATTTTGCATGTTTATCAAATGCTTTTTTTGAATTTTCGCTCATTGAATCACGAGTGTTTTGTTGAATTCTCAAACTAGTAAGCTAAAAAAAACACTTAAATTCAATTAATCAAACTTACACCTCCAAAAATGAATGGAACACAAGTAAGAGCAAATAATATGCTAAATAAAAACTTCATTGTTAAAAATGATATATTTTCTAAATATTTTTTTTCTTTATATACCAAAATAAAAGATGAATATTTAATTAAATATTTACAACTTTTTTAACTGTTAATATTTTCTTTTGTAAATTTAAATATTGTTTAATTTAATACAATATAATAATAGCCTAAAAAAATTTACATTCAACCATTTTTGTTTTAACAAGTGTTATTATTGATACATTTATTTTTTTTTATAAAAATCAAATAATACAAAATAATCAGTAAAAAAATTTCAACTATTTGTATAAAGTTATATATTATTATTTTTATAATAATTTATAAAAATTAGCTTAACAAAGCAACTTTTGGTTTTTAATAATTTTGTCTCTCTTTCTGTTGATTATAAAAATTAATTTTTAATTTGGTAAATGAGAGAGTGTCGTTGAAATTTATCATTATCATAGCAAACAAGAGAAAAAATAATATATAAATTAAAATTTATTTATTGTAAGACATTGTTTATTTTTTAAGTTATTTATAATAATCTAAAACAGTTTATTTTATATAATCTTGTTATCGTATTCTTGTACATATTGTATTTATTAATTAATTCTTCATTATAATAATTTTAAGAATTAAACTTTTGAATTAATGTTGTCTAGAGTACGATCTAAAAATACTAAGCAGAAAACATGAGCAAATTTGAGGTAATGTTAAAAATAATTTTAATTATTTAGAACTTTTATAATATTGATTAACCTATAAAAAGTTAATAAGTACTAAAAAGTTTACGATTTTGTTCTTGCCTGATAGTAGCTAAATCACTAATAAAACTGTATTTATAAATTTTACAATTATTTAACGTTGATAAAACTAAAATTACTTTTTTAACATTAATAATTAATATAGATAAAAAAAGGTAATTGATATTTTATTTAATATTTTGTATATTTTTATTTTTAAATTTTAATATTTATTGTGAAAATTAAAAAAAAATATTTTTCTCTAATTATTATTAATGATAATATATTATTATAATTTATTTAGTAATATAGCAATCTATATTAGTTGTTTTTTTAACTATTAAATTAAAAAACTTTGGTAAGTTTAAAAATATAAATGATATAGAATGTCTATTTAAAGTTATTATCACTTCATTGTATTTTTTGTTTATCTAATGTTATAATTTTTGTACTGTTATTTATTGTATATTAAAAAGATTTATATAAAGACATTTGTATTATATATATAATTATCCATTAGTAATATATCATAAGAGATCGAAAATAATGTTAACTGTAAAATATTTTAATATAATAATATCATCAATTAAGTGATATCTTTTAATAATTTATTATATTTGTAAAAATATTTGGCTTTTGTTTAAATTTAAAAAGTGAAATTTTAATAAAATTTTTAATATATTTGGTGTTGTTTAGAAGTAGACTCAAAATCAGAAGTAACGACAAACTTCATATTTTTATTTTGCTATTTAAAAAAAAAGTTTTTTTTTTAACTTTATCTACTTTTTTTAAAATTACAGTGGTATGATGCTACTATATTTGCTATCTTTTTCTGTGCCTATATAGATATTCTAGGCTTTAAACTTTAATATTGTAGTCGTTAGATGGTGTATTATTGAAATCAATCTTAAGTATATTTAAAAGTAAAAAAATTCTGTTATTTGGTTTTATTTATTGTAAATTATCATATTTGCTTATATTAGTATTAATATTGTAATACTATATTTTTTTATAGGTTTAATTGTATTATACTAGTGTATGACCAATTAATAAGGGTCATCTAAACATATATATATTTTAGTCTTCAAGATTTACATTATTATGAAAATGTAAGTGAAATGATTTTTTATTATTTTAATATAACATCTAATAATTAAGGTAATGCTTAATTTATAGAATTATAAAATTGAGTTTAATTGATAATTATTAATTTGAATAAAAATTATATAAATTATTTGAAGTTATAAATTTTAAAATGATAAAAAAGCGATTAATTTTTAAAGACTACTGTTTTATATAATAAACTTTAAGTTTAATATTTCTTATCAGTACCCCACACCAACACAAATTATAAATTTTTTACAACAAGTAATTTTTTAAAGTATGTTGGACATTAAATAAATAAAAATATTAAAAACAGTTTACTAAAAAAACTTCTATTTTAATCCTATTCTAAATTCTAAATATATGTAAACGAGAATTGAAATAAAAAAATGTTTTCAAATATTTAATTTTTTTAACTTTTTCTAGATAAAAAATGTGTTAATAACGAAGAGTTTAAAAACCTTTTAAAAATATTACATCTGTATATGGATATTGAAGCAAAAATAAAAAATTTTTCATTTGCTACAACAATGTAATTTGATGAGTTTCTAGCAACTTTTTATAAAAGAATAAAAAAAAGGAGAAAAGAATGAAAAAAGCGTTTCCGGTTTTAATCTTTTGAAAAGATTTTTTTTTTAGTGACATATGATAATTTTAAGTGAAGTAAAAAAACAAAATTATTCAAAAATTTTCAAAATTATATAAAATTAAAAAATTAAAAAATACTTTGGGAGAATTATTTCCTGCACATTTTGAGTACTATATCATATCTATATTTTGGTTCATTCTGAAGGAATTTTTTTTTAAATTAAAAATTACTTAAATTTAAAAAGTTTTTTTTAACTTTAATGTATTATACCATTTTAAAACTTATTTCTACAATATATTGATAAAAATTAATAATTTATTTGTTCTTTTTAAAATAAAAAAAGTATCGTCTCATGTAAATAAACAAACATAAATCAAAAAAAGTTTTCATGAAGAATTTTTAGCTTTAGATTTTAAATACTACTAGTTTTTTAGATCTTTTTTCGTTCTTGAAATATTAAAAAAAATTTTTCCACCTTTTTTTGATATCAATTAATTTTTTAATTAACTATTACTTTTTATAAAGTTACTTTTTTCAATGTTATTTTAGATTAAATAAATAAGTTTGGTCTATATTCAATGTTTTAAATTTTTTTAAAACACACAATTTACAATAAATATGATTTAAATTAATAAGTGATTCTAATAAGTAAAATACAATATTTAAATTATTTTAGCCTATTGCAGAAAAATATCAATATAAAAAGTTGACATTAAATAAAAAGCAGTCAAACGGAAAACAATGATGTTGAATAAGTATAAATGTAGCAAAAATGTAAGAAAACAATCATTTTTATTTCTTTCTTTTTATACCAAACTATTATATAAGCGAATTAATTTATTGTAATTATAAAGCTTAGGATTGTTGAGAAATAACTCAATAATATATGAAACTTTAGAAAAATTTATAAAAACAAAATAGTAAGTAAATTAATAATTTTAATAATTGTAATAATCGCTATTTATATAGTTTGGCCAAAAATATTTGTTTAGTTGTAAAATTTAATAAATTTTTTAATCATTATTAGAGTTTCAAAGTGATCTTACTTTACCAATTTTTATTTTTTATAAAAAATAAAACTTCTACTTTTCTTTTATAAAACTTTAACAAATAAATTTAAACAATATTCTTATTACAAATTGTTAAGTATTTTAATATTCCTTATGGTGCCCATGGTTCTCATCTCTGTTGAGAAATGATGTAGCGGTGTGGGCTCTCCAAGGAGAATAGATGAAACAGATTTATTTATTAAATACATTTATTAGATTGATAACAACAGAAAAATACAAATAATAAATTAAGAATATTTATAAGCAGAGTTGGACTGGTATTCTCTTTATTAAGCAGACTAACTTTACTGAATAACAACTAACTTCTTTTCTTATTTCTTCTCCTTTTTATACTCCCTGTATCCGCCTATATAATGCCGTCTATCGACTGGCATTACTTATTTTATATTATAAAATAACATTCATAATAATAGTTTAAAATATAAACAAAATAATATTTAAAAGTAGAAATGTAAAGAAATTCATTTCTAAATAGTGTTTTGTAGACAGTTTAGCATGTCGCGATGGCCGAGCGGTCTAAGGCGTTGGACTTAAGTTCCAATATCGAAAGATGCGTGGGTTCGAACCCCACTCGCGACATTCATAACATTTTCTTTCTTCTTGAAATAAATTTTTTTTTATAAGTATAAATTTTATCAAACTTTCTTTAATGAATAATTTTATTTTATTTAAAAAATATTCTAATATATATCAAAAATTTTTAAAACTATAAACAAATTTTAATAAATATTATTTAAAAATTTATTTACTAAACTTTTTTGAATTAAAAAGTAATTTATTTAATTGTTATTTAAAAACATTTTTGTTAAAAAGTTTAATTTAACTTTAATTTAAAAAAAATGTGTATTTAAGTTGTTTGTGTTTATTTTATGCTAAGAATTGTTTTGTTATTGAAGACAAATATTTATATCTTTTTTTTAATGAACTTTTGATTATTCTTTAATAAATAATTTTTTTCTATATTTTAAAAGTAAATTTTTATTTTCCCTAAAGCTTCACAATAAATAAGACATAGAAATTAAGTTGATATAATAATTAAGATTTAATTTGTGAAAACTTTGACCTACATTTAATTTATCTTCTATTTAGAAAAATTTGGTAGATATTAGTTATATTAATAATGCATTACTTAAAAATAAAAACACTTAAACTATTAATAGAATGGAAAAAAGTTATTCAAATTTTTACATCTATTGTTAGTTATAGAAAATAATTGAATTACATTCATTAAATAATTGTACCAGTATAAAATGATGTTTATATACTAGTAGACTATAGAAGTCAAAGCGTTTAGAGGAGAAACATTTAAAAGATATTTTATAATTTGATATACTGTTGTAAAATTGTACAATATTTAAAACTATGTTCAAAAATTATAAATATATTGTATAATTAATCATTTTTTTTGTATTGTTTTTTTTATTGGAATACAAATATTGATATTAATTAAATTTTTACTTTGGTAAAATAATTTTTTTATACTTTTAAACAAAAACAAGACTAACTGATTTAAAAAAATAAAACTAATAAGTATTATTGGTAAAAAATAATTTGTTTCTTACAAGTTTTGGAAATATTAACCTTTTTTTCGCTATTTTAATTTAGCAGCTATTTAACTTTCTACTAATAAAATAATATAATTTATCACAATTTTTAAATGTTTTTTGAAGCTTAAAAAAATATTATATTTTTTTTTGTTTAAATTGTTGTTCTTGTTATTCAAATCTCATTTTTCAAGTGCAGGCGAAGTTTTATTTCAAAATTGAAAATTTATTTATTTTTCTTTTTTTATTTTTAAATATTTTAAAAAAGCAGAATTTGTTAGTTTTTTTTAAATCATTAATAAATTTTTATTTTTTTGTTGTTTTTTTAATAAACTATAATCAAATCGTTACAAATATTTTAATTATTATAAAAATTATTTTTATTAAATATAATAAAAGATTTTATTAAAACAAATATTTGCATATTTATAATTTACAATACATTTACAAAAATAATTATGTTACAAAATTATAAAATCTAATAATTATAAATATAAAACACGCGTTTTAGATATTAACATATTTTTTAATATAAATTATTTTTATAAACGTTTTTCTAGGTATATATATTATCATGGAAACTATTTTGAGTACAAAATTTATTTGATATAATTAATTTATTGGGAATCGTTAAATTCATTTTTAACTTAAGATTATCAAAATTATTTAATAATTTTTATAATTTAAAAACCATAACAATGCTATGAAATTTTATAATAAAAATAATAAGATATAAGTTAAACAATAAAAAAATTTTGTTACAATATTGCGTTGACCGGGAATCGAACCCGGGACTCCCGCGTGGCAGGCGAGAATTATACCACTTAACCATCAACGCTGTACACTTGAAATTTTTACAATATAGAAAAAAAAATTTAAGCTTAAAAATTTAATTTAGTTAAATTAAATGTTAAAAAATATATATATATATATAAACTTTTGCATATAATTATAAAATCTTAATTTAAATAATTATTATATTTTATTTAAACTTTTTTTATATTTGTTAAGTTTTTATATTTTTATAATAAATATTTTAATTTTTATAAAACATAAATGTTTTAAAAAAATTGTATAAAATTTCTTATTTCTTATTGTGTTTACAAATTTGTGCGTGTTTGAAACAATAATATTAAAAAAAAATAACGGTTTTATTTAACGAAATTACAATAATCCTAAAAAAAGTTAAAATAGTAATATTCACTATATCTAAAAATTTATCTAGTGGATTACTAATAATTAAAACAACTATTTTTTAAACTTTTTTTTTGTAAGTTAAAAATTGCATTAATAAAACAGTATTTGAATTAAAGTAACAAAAATACATAAAATAAATTAGATAATAACAATATGAAAATTTATTTATTTGTTAAAGTATAAATTATAAACAATTTGTTATAAATTAGTATTAAAAGTAACAGAACAAAGTCAATATTATCACTAAACATAATATTTAGTAATTTCATATATTTTAATATGTACAATTCAAGATATATTAATAATTATTAATCCACTAAATAAAGGAATAAATTATTTATATACGATATCAAGGCTAAATTTTTGGTAAGTAAATTAACATTATTATAATACCTTATTTTTATACATTTAGTTTTCTATTTTATCAAATATTATATAAACTTATTTAACAACCTTGTTGTGTTTTTATTAATTATTTGCTTTTTTTATTATTGTTTTTCTATTGATTTCAAAAATTATTGACTTAACAACAAAAAAAAATTTATTTAATAAAATTTTAATTAATAATTTGTATTATTTTTTAAATATAAATGCTATAATAGTGCAATAAAATTATTTTAAATTTTTAAATATTAAAAAAAATTAAATAACAATAAATAGAATAAACGATTTTTAAAAAAATTTGTATTAAAAAAATTAAAATTAAAATAATTTATACGTTTTTTCATTAATGTATTAAACTGATCTTGCGGAATCAAGCCTCATTAGTTCAGTTGGATAGAATGTATGACTTCTAATCATAAGGTCCTCGGTTCGAGCCCGGGATGAGGCTAAAAAACTATTTTGAAAAAGGACTTTTTTTTTTTAATTGTTAAGTTAATAAATTTTTAGACTCGTTCAACTATTTAAAAATATTTAAAATAATTAAAATTGATTAGAAAAATAAATGTACAATTTTTTTATTTTTATTCTTGAATATTACTAACGATGAATTATTTTTTGTTGTAAAATTTTGTCTAATGAATGAATTAAATAATTTTAAATTAAATTTGTAACTAAAATTGCAATAATTACAAGTAATTTTTTATGTTATTTCTTATAAATTTGTATAGTTTTAAGTTATTTAATAATTAAACAAAATTTATCTTAATATTATTAAAAAACACATAAAATATAAAAATTTTTAATTATAATAACGAAATAAACGTTTAAAATTAATAACACTAGATAAAAAAATAATTAAATGCTTCATCTCTTTTAATATCTAAAAAGTTTTTTAAAAAGCTTAATATTATATAATATAAATCTTTTCATTATGTCGTTGATTCCATCTATTATATAGAGTTTAAAAATTGGCAAATTTAGGTGAAAAATTCACTGAAATAGCCCCATTAGCGCAGTTGGTTAGCGCGTGGTACTTATAAGTTATTGTGCCTTACTAAGCAATGCCAAGGTCACCAGTTCGAGCCTGGTATGGGACATAGTTCAAACTTTTTAAATTTTAAAATTTAATAAATTTTTAATGATTTTTCAAATAATATTTATTATTGTATATTTTTTGAGTTCATTATTAAATAGATGTATGAATTCACACAATAAAAAGCCAAAGCATAATTTATTAGTTACATAATTTTAATAGTTTATACAAATAAATAATATTATTTTGAATTATGATAAGTATAAATTTAATTTTTGTATATTTCTAATAATAAAAGTTTATTTTTCTTTTTAGAAATTGTTAACACGTGAAACTTATATAAATTAAAATGTGATATTTGTTATATCTTACTATTATGTTTTTATTATCAATTTTGTATTTTATCTTTTGTTTTTTCACTAAATAATTTACATTTTACTTAAAACGTTTAATTATTAAGGTTAAATATTTTTTTAATAAGCATACTTTTAACATTTTAAAAATTTATTTGGAGTCAACTATCTAGAATATATAAATTTGTATTTATGATTTGAAATGACATTTCAAATACTTTGATAAAATTTTTTATATTAAGTTATAATTTATTTTATTTTAAAAATTTGTTTAAGAAATAAATATAATATATAATTTTAGTAAATTACATGATATATGATTATTCCGATATTTTTTAAAAGGATAAATTAACTAACTTTATACAAATATAATTATTATAACTGCAAAAATATTATAAATAAATTTTTTTCATAATGTTTGTATAAATTGTCATGTTTTGTGTGTTTTTAACAAAAAATTATACATTTAAAATGTTATTTAAAATATAAATTTTATGAAAAATATGATGTTTAATAAAAAAAATTAAAAAGATGCCACGAGCCGGGATCGAACCGGCGACATTTAGATCTTCAGTCTAACGCTCTCCCAACTGAGCTACACTGAGAAAGAAATGATCACTTCAAGGTGCTGTTTTCGACACTTTTTTGTCATATGCTTATTCATCACCTTGAAGTGATGTTTTTAAATTTTTTTCAAAGTGACAGTATACCAAAATTAAGAGTTTTGAGATCACTAATTAATTAAAAATATGAAATAATGTTAATTAATAATTTATTAAATATAATTTTATAAGTATATCAAAATTAAATAAAAAAACACTTCAAAAAATTAAAAAAATTATTTATTATAAACATTTTTACAATAATTTTGCGGCAAATTTAACACCAGAACTAAATATATAATTCTATTTTCTCCAGTAACAATATGTATCCTAAAATAAATAAAATTTTATCAATTAACAAATAACTTAAAATATTAAAACTTACAAAACAAAATACAGGATAGAATAAAACAATATTAATATCTAAAAATGAATATACTAATTAATTAAACTAAAAAGAAACTTACTTTACATTAATTATTCCAGTAACTGTATATACCCTAAATATAAATAAAATTACATTAATCAACAAAAAACTTAAATTATTATAACTTACAAAAACAATATACAGCTTAGAATAAAAGAATTTTAATATCTAAAAATGAATGTACTAATAAAATAAACAAAAAGAAACTTACTTTATATTATTCTGGTAACTATATATATATATATATATATATAACTTAAAATAAACAAAATTATATCAATCAACAAATGATTTAAAATATTGTAACTTACAAAACGAAATACAGGATAGAATAAAACAATTTTCATATCTAAAAATGGATATACTTATTTATCAAACTAAAAATAAACTTACTTTGTATAAATTACTCCAGTAACTTTATATATCCTAAATATAAACAAAATTATATCAATCAACAAATGATTTAAAATATTGTAACTTACAAAACATAATACAGGATAGAATAAAACAATTTTCATATTTAAAAATGCATATTATGTAAACGACAATAAACTTATTTTTATCCTACAAAAAATTTATAATTAATTATTATAAAGTAAAAATTAGAAACTTACAATTTTTTTCTAAAAAGTATTAATTATAACTTAAATAATAAATTAAGTTATAACTTAAAAAAAGTAGTATGAATGATGAAATAAATAAAGATGCATACACATTTCTCTACGTGTATTTTGATACAATGATCATAACACGCTTTTTTACAAACAAAGCATTTTAACTACACATACTACACAAAACTACAAACATCTACAACAAAAAGACTAAATTCTTAAATAAACAATAAATTTATTAAACGAAAAAAAAAATATAAAATAGAAATTAATTAAATATTCTTGACTAATTTATTATATTTTCTTGAATCCTTAAAAAATGCTTTTGCTGTAATGCCAAATTTAAAGGCAAAAAAAGATAGCAGTTTTTCAATTGTTTCATCTGGCTTGATGTTAGACTTTACCACAATAGTAACTGCTTTAACTATTATTTCACTAATTGTGGCACTTTCTTTTATCATTGTTTTTCCAACAAAAAGATATTTCTTATTTGATAAAAAAACAAATGATATTTGCTCCTCCATTGGACTTTTTTTCCATAAGTCTCTTGCATTTATCTAGAAATAAAATATAAATAAGTTATTAATTAAAATTTACCTTTAATTTTTCAAGCAAAATTGCAAAACTATCCCTTTGAGGTTGGCCAGGCAAATATTCCTCTTCAATGTAATTTTCAATTATTTCTTCAACCTTCTTAATATCTCCAATTTCTCCCAATTCATCAAGAAATTGAGGAACAGTTTTTTCTGCAAGATATGTAACAAAATCTTCATAACTGTTAATAAAAATTGAATAGTTCGTTACATTATTTTTCGAATTATTTTCTTCCTTTTCACGAAATTCATTTGATTGTTTTGATGTTTGCATTCTTTTTTGAGAAATTAAAGTTTCTGGTATTTTCAATTTCTTTTCCAATTCTTTAACAAATTCTCGAGCCATACCATGTTTAGATGCTCTTCTACTATTTTTAAATGATAAATAGTAAAGAATGTTGGCGAAATGTTGAATTCCTTGTTTCTCTTTATTATTAAAACTTGAAATATCATTTCTTTTCCCTTCAATGCATTCAGAAACTAAAGAAGGAACAAATCGCTTGTGATTATAAACTTTTTCTAAAGCAGCATCAAAATGTACTTCAATTCCTTTTTTAGCATCTTCTTTTAAATCAAAATTCATTTTACTTTCTGAAAAACAAAAAAAAATAAGTAAAAGTACATTTTTTTTTTATATATTATAATAATAAAAGTATTAAATTTTTTAGATTAATTTTAACATATGGTCTATACGAGAGATATAAAAAAAAATTTTTACACAATAAAAGTTCTGCTAAAGTATGATAAACAAATGAAATACATGTAGTAAGTAAAAAGCAAAGAAATGTTAATACACTGCACATAAAAACATTATTTATATCTACTAAGATAAGGAAAAGTATAGTTGATTTTGCAACAAAAATTTATGAAATTATTTTTGAAAATTGTTCTAATAAATTATTATATTTTAATGTTTTTGATATATTTATTTATACTTTTTTTTTTCTAATTATTTATGTAGTTTTAATTGTTAAAATAGTAAAAATTTTTATATATATTAATTAAAAGTTTTATTTGTGCAAATTAGGTGGAAAGAAACAAATTTACAATACAAAGTTAACTTATTTAATCAAAAATAAAACTCCCAGATTATAATTTTCTTTTGTCTTTTATATTTATTATTTCATGATTTTTAATTGGTTTAGCATCATTAATTACATTTAAAAATTTCTTTTTTTTTTTTTTTAATATATAAGTTTGTTATTAAATTTTTACTAAATAAAATTTTTTTATCTTTTAGTATCCGTGTAATATTATTTTTTCACATTTTCTTCAATTTAATTTCAAAATTTATTTATAGAAAGTTATTTTTAAGTTTATTAATAATGACAACTCCTAATTTTTTTTTCAATTGTCCTTATTGTAAAGAATCTAATTTTATGGAAGATGAAGAATATACAATAAAACAATTAAAAAAACACTTTATTGAATATCATAATTACAATGAAAATACAATCAACAAACAATTTTGTAAAGAATGTTTGAGAAAAAAGAATAATGGTGATCTTGATGTAAATCCAAAAAAAAATACTCCATTTGGTATGCTTAGACATATGAAACTAAAAAAATGTTATCAAAATATGAGACAAATTGAAAACTTACCTGTTTTAGAAGATATTATGGAAATTTCTGGAGAAAATAATATTGAAAGTGATGGAAATTTAGATTTTACAACTAATACTTTTAACCAACAAATTAGTATAACTGAAAACAGTGATTTATTTAATTTTTTAGAGGAAAATAAAGATCCTCAATTAAAAATTATAGAAATTGTTTTCAAAGGATTTTCAAAACTTTTAAATGAAGATGGAACTACAAATAAAATGTTGGAGCTCTATCTTGAAACTCACCAACAACATGCTATAATGTATGGAAATTCTGTTTTGGTAGATATAATTGAAGTAGCGCTTCAAACAGTTAGAAATGATTTTTTAAAAGAAATAAAAATTTGTTCGCCATTTGATCCAAATGAAATAATTTTAGAAAATTTTGAAAATTGTTTAGTAGAAGGATTAATTATGACTGAAAACAAAAAAAATATGGGTGTTATTGTAGATATGAAGTATCTCCTTACAACAATTTGCCAAAATCAAAGCAAAATTATCAATTCATTAAATGGAAAAGTTCCACTTCAGCTTTATTGCGACGAAATTAATATGAATCCATTTGCAGAAGGATTACTTCAATATCTTCATATTGCTTTTCGTATAAGTGGTGATTATGAAGAAATTTCGCAACTTGACTCAATTTATACAGTTGCACTTTTGCCAACTTTTAAATTGAAAAATTCAACTGAAAGTAGTAAATATACCCATTTTTTCAAACGTTTCAAGGAAAGATTTGATTCTTGTTGTCAAATATTATTTGAAAATAGCAGAATTACTTTTACAATAGAAGAACTTCTCGGTGATCATGCTTTTCTTGATCATTATTGGAAAATTAATGCTGCTAATGCCGATAAAGGAGAAATACCAAGCTGTAGAATATGTTTGATTACACCAAACAAGTATTCTGAAACGCTTACAGTTGAATCTTTGGAAATGAAATATCCTGAAATGAAGAGAAATAGTGATCCAGATGATCCTATTTTTAAAAAATGGCAAAAAATGACTTACAGTGATTGGTTTCATGATCTTCATGAAGGAATTATTCCATCATCATCATATGTAGTCATGCAGGAACTTTGTAAAGACAACAATGAATTTCCTTCATATCAACCTTTTGAAATATCAGGAATATTGTTGAAGCAGTTTAACAAAAGGAAAGCCGATGGAAAATGTTTTCAAGATATTAGAACACAATTGACGCAGAATATAATTGAAAAAAAATTAAGTATGAAAGAAGAAACGAAAAGAGTTTCAATTAGTTTTGGCAGCGGCTATGGAAATTTAGAAGCTATGTGGTGTTTACACGATGCAATTATGGAGCTTTTGTCATTGCACCCTTCTGAAAAACTTCTATTTTTAAAGAAAACATTATTTACATATGGGAAATTGTGTAATATCTGTTCAAAAAGAGGAATATTGGATGAAGCTGATTATGAAAATTTGAAGTTTCTGTGTAATGAAGCAGTTTCTCAAACACTGCAATTAACAATGGGAAGATATAAGTTTTCAAAAAAACTTCATTATCTTTTGCATTACGTAGAAATTGCAAAGAATTTCAATGGTCATTTAAGGAAAGTTGCAACAGACCGATTTGAATCAAAACATCAAAGTATTAAGAAGTTTTTTAGGTCGTCAAATAATAAAATATTTCCGGCAAAAACAGTGATAAAGAAGGTGATAATGCGTTTCAAATTATCAAGAATATTAGTTAATATGGGAATTCATTTTGTTTAATGTATTTTTATTTTTTTTAATATGGCAATAAAATTTATTTTTTTAATTTAAATACTCAAAAATTACTATATTTTGAGAAACATTATAAAAATCTTTAAAGCAGAATGTTAATCTTTTTTATAAAAGTTTTTTAAACATTAAAATTTAATTTAATATACTACCATATAATGAATAAAATTTGTTTTACAATTTCAATCATTTTTATTAATTTTTTAAATCCTTAATATAATTTTTTTTAAATGCTTTTAATGATAATATTTGTGAATAAAATTTTTTTTTTTACTGCGTCATATGTAAAGTAATAGTATAATGTAAAAAACATTTGTAAACTGTTGTATGTATGCAAAAAATATTCATCACTTCAAGATGATGTTTTGTTTTTTTTTAAACCAAATAATCACTTCAAAGTAAGGAAAAGGAAAAAAGCACCTTGATATGATGAAAAGGTTTTGTGTGTATCATGGCTTGTAAGAAGGTTTTCGTTATTTACCAAAAAAAAACATTGAAAAATATTCCCTATTTAACATAGTAAAACACAGATAACAAATAATTTATGTTTAACTTTTTTGAGGTATATATAACTTATTAAAAATATGTATACTATTTCTAAAATATACTCGTTTTGTAGCAAATTTTTCTATAGTTAACAGAAAAATAATTTATTTGTTTAATTAAGTTGTTACATAAGCATAAAAATTTATTTTTGAATTAATAAATAATCTAAAATTTAAATTTTATAACTTTTTCGCATTAATAAAAAAAACAGTTTAAATAAAGAAAGCAAAATTATAAAATTACAATAGAGTTGATGTATGCTATACGAAAAGTATTTTAACTATACTCAAAAAAAAATGAAGCATTAAGTAAGATTATTTTTTAAAAACTTATATATTATCTGAAGATTTAACCTAGTTAAAATTTTTTTAATAATTATTAATGTAAAGTATTTTTAAAAAAAATGTTAAATCATTAACAATATTTTTGTAAACATAATGCAAATGTATTTAAATTTGAAAATTCAATTTCAAATGATAAAATTTAAACAATAACTAATTTTTTCTAAAAAAAATCTTTCTTTTGCTTTATTAATAATAATAGAAGTTAAATGTATTGAGTTTTTTATTATTTAATTGTTCTTTTTATCATCATGTTATATAAAAAAATTGTTTTCAACTTTTTCTATACAAATATCTGTAATATTTGAAAATAATATTATTAAAAAAATTTTTAAAAAAATGCATTGTTTTCATCAATTAAATTGATAATGAAATAATATCAATTACGATTGAATATATAATAAAATTTTTTAAAATTTGTAGTGTGGAAGTTTTAATTGATTTAAACATGCTAGATAAAACAAGAACAAATCTATATAAATTTTTAATAAAAATTAATACAGTCAAAAATAGACACAATTAAATTCCCAGACTCAATATTAAGTTAATATAAAATTTAAACTAAAAAACACTGACTATCATTTTAACTTTTTCTCTGATATATTATTTTAACAGAAGGAAGGAAAGGTAAAAAATAAGAATCAAATTGTTATAATTTAATGCAGTGTTTTTCAATTACAATTATTGAAAAATTCCATGTTTCTTTTAACGCTTTTTTTTGCTAAATAAATAAAATAATTTTTCAAATAAATAACTTTTTATCTAGTTTTTTTTTATATCATTTTCAGTATTAATTATTTCTCAATTCTTTTTAATAATAATAATTTGCTATTTTAGACAAACATCTATAACAATTATGTGGTAATTTTTAATATTTTTTTAATTATTTTGGTAAGCTAAATCTTTTTATGGCCATATAATAGCAATAATCAAAAAATAATCAGAAAATATCATTTTTATAAAACAGATTTTTTCTAATAATTTTATGAATAAAAGAAACTGTTAAGAAAAAAGGTAAAATTATTGATGAAAATTATAATTTACTTGTTAATTATATTATTGTATTTTTTTGAATAATCAACTATCTTTTTTAGGAAATTTTTTTAGTTGCATATAGTTTATTTTTCTTTACGTATTTCATAAAGATACAAGTAGTTAAGGTACGATAAAAAGATTGTATAAAATTAATATATTGTGTAAATTTTCAAACCGGTTTTTAAATAAATATTATATCTATTTTTTTTCAATAACTATATTTATAATCTTTTTAAAAATTATATTTTATTTATGTAATATAAAAATAATAGAATATATTTTAGTAAAAAAAATGTACTTTTAATTTAAATTTGTTTATTCTTGATAAAATTTAAAAAATTTAATCGATTTAATAAGGTAAAGTTTAAAAAATAAAAAACATATTTTTTAAGAATGTAGAAATTTCACTTTCTATGGTCGTATGGTGTAGTCGGTTATCACGTCTGCTTTACACGCAGAAGGTCGCCGATTCGAGTTCGGCTACGATCATATTTTAAAACTTTTTATCATTTAAAATGATATTATTTGATAAAATAAACATTTTTTAAATTCTATTATTGATTATTTATTAATGAAAAAGTTTAATTTCTTTATAATTTATAATATAGTTTAAAATATAAAAAGAATAAATTCTGTGCTGTTATTTATAAAGGTTTTGATAAGCATTAATAAATTTTAAATACGAGTACATTACTAAACTAACATTTATTAATATTAAAGACAAAAAAAAATTTAAATGATTATAAAAATGGTATTAATATTTTTATAAAGTAATTTAAATAACCATTACTTACTATACTTTAATTTCTTGAGCTAGCTAACTTTTGGTACTCTTAAAATAATGTTAATTTTAAGTCTAGAAATAACGAAATTTTAACTATTTATTATTTTTATTTAATGTAACAATTGTCATCTAACTTGTTAATATTATAATACTAATTATTAACTAACTTAAAAGGTTATCTTTGTATAATATAAAAAAAGGATCTAAAAGTTTAATAATATAGTTTTCTAAAAATATTTCATTAAATGCAATTAAAATATTTATATAAATTGTAGAATAAAAATTATATATTTTTAGTTAACAATTTTTTTAATTTTTTGATAAAGTTAATTAATTATATAATGTACAAAATTTTTAACGTTATTTAAAAAAAATTAATTAGCTTAGATAATAACGTTTGCATTTTATGTGTTTTGAGGAAATTTAAAAAATTAATTTTTTTAAGTATGAAAGATATTTGAATTTTTTTATGGAATCTTAAATAATTTCATTGATAAAATTAAATAATCTATAACTTACACGATTATGTTTTGCGAGCAAGTATGGGATATGCACACACTTGTTAAACAATAGTTCCAAAAGAAAAGCTTTTTAAAGATATTTAAGAAATGAAATTTATTTAAAATCGTTTAATCAAAATTATAATGTCTTTTAATTTTGTTTAATGTTATTTTTCCACTAACATTTTAATTACACATATTTTCTATACTTCTTTTCGACAATGATTATGAGAAACAGATAAATTCTAAAAAAATATTTTTTTTATTTTAGTAAGTGCGGATGGTTTTTTTCTAAAACATCAACAAAGTTTATCTATTGAAACATTTATTACACATTATTTATTTTATGAAATATGAAAAAATGCTTTAAGTAAACATGAAATTACTATTTAAAATAAACAACACTTATCAAAAATAGTTTTGAAACAATATTGACTTTTTATTTGATAACATCACTACAACTGTAGATATCAGAATATACATTTCACAAGTTTCTTATCATAAGATATGTTAATTTCTGCAAAAATATCACAGTTTCAACTTTTTTATAAATCGTACTATTCAACAATTTATCATTTATAAACATTTTAACATTTGATTTAAAAAAATTGTATCATGATTAATTTACAAGTTAATAATTTAAAGTCAAAAGAAACTATTACATTACTTTGTAGCCAATAATCAATTATACAGTAAGATTTCATCTTACTAATCTATTAATTTTATATAAATTTGTATACCATTATTAAAGACGTGTTCCCTATAATAGATTATTTATATTATTTATAAATTAATTTTCAACTCGTACTTTAAAATGTATTCACATTGTTTATTGAAAGATTAAAAAAAAATGTAATCTTTATTAATGATTCTAATGCTAATCATCTTTATTTCTTATTATGATAATGCTATAGAGATGAATATTCAAGAATAAGGTGCCTGACAAATAATAAACCAAAAATAGTATGTATCTTAAAAGTTAAACAATAATTCATTTTTTTATCTAATTTAATACTATTTTTTTATGAAAAACAAAAAATACCTAACTTATTGAATATTCAATAAAAGATAGATTTAGAGATAAATTTTTTAAAAGTTGTAAAATGTATCAACAAAAGAACATTTTGAAAATATAGTCTACAAAAAAGAACATGATAACTGTATAGAAACAATTTTATTTATTTGTTTTATACAAAGAATTTTGAATAAAAAAATTTAATAGAAGTAAATAATTAGAAGAATAATTTTATTAAACAAAATAGCTTAATACATTTAAATTTTAAATTATAAAACTATATTTAAAATATTAAGTTAATTTTTGAAAATAAATTTATATGATTACACTATCTTGAAAATAAACTAAAATTTAAATATAGTCACAATTTTTATTAACAATTCAAAAAAATTATAAAAAAGAAGGCGGTATTATTTTAATAATGTGATAAAACAAATCATTATTTTGTAAAATTTAGTTTTTATAATTTTACATCCTCCAATCACTGTGAGTTACAAATTTTACATTAAAAAAAAATAAGTGAGAATATATTAGGTATAGAGATTTTTTATCTTTAAGCTATTCTTTAATCTTTTAGGTTAAAAATTTTAATCATTTTTATATTATATAAGACTTATAAATCTGATGGAAGAATATTTTCATCCATACAATATTTTTGTAATATTCTACTTAAATTATTATTATTTTAATTTTTATATTATAATTGTAGAAGTTTTATTAGTTTAGAGCAAGATGATCTGGACATCTAAATATATTTATAGTTGTTTTATAATTGTTAAATTTGGTTAAGAAAATGAGTAAGTTTAATTTTACATTTAATTTAGATAATATAATTTTAATAATTTAAGAAAGCGTTCTAGTTTTTTATTATAATGAAAATTTTAAAAATTCTAATTAAAAAAATTTAAAAAAAAAAAACTATATTATTATTATTAGACTTAAGTAGGTTAAAAATAAGTTATTTTTAAGTCTGACTACTAACAAACATCACAAATTTTGTTATGAGATTAAAATCAATAGACTAAATAGATTAAAAATATCTTTAATATTTGTAAAAAATTTAAGTTATACAGTATCAATGATTAATTTGGAATGAGAGACTTAGAGGTCTTTATAAGTAATTAAAAGAAAATGAAATAAACAGATAGTTAGAATATCGTAAGAAAAATTGGCAATTGCATTATCAAGTAAACCATTGAAAAGAACATAAAAATATAATACACAATACTGTATCTAATATATTGGCTAAATTAGTGATTAGTAATTAGTAAAAAGACAAAAAAAAGTTGTTTATGAGTAATTACCATAAGCAATTAATAAGAAGTTTTTTATAATTTTTAAAATTTAAACTCAATTTATTTTGAGTAATTAAACATTCTATCGTGGTCACGAATTAAATTACATTATTAAACTAATTATAGTAAATCTAGAACAGAATCATTATTTATTTTAATTGTAACTTGTTCTAGTGTTTCAATAATGTGGTTTCTAATAAAGATTTAACTATATAGGTATATTTTATTACAAGAAAAAAATCTAGCAATATTTTTAGTAATTAGTAAACCTTATACATTATAAAATTTTACTACATGTAAAGGAAAAATTTTATATTATTTATTATTTTATAAAATCGTTACTTTGTAGTGATAAAAATTATAATTTAATTTTAAGTTTATAGAATTTTAACTAACAGAAACTATTCATTATGAAACTAAATCCATAAAAAATTTTAAACTCATCAATTAATATAAAAAAAATTTTTTTCAAATTGATATTTAAATAATTATATTTGTTGGAAAATAATTTATTTGTAAATGTAATGTCAGAAGAAACAGTGAAAAATTTTAGATAAAAATAAAGGTGATTTGATTGTACAAAAAACTAGCTAATATTTTTATTAATATTAATAAAATATTAGTGTTTAGACCGAATATCAGTAAAGCATATACGTAAACAATTGAATTTAAATCTTATTACTATAGTAAGTTAGAATAAACTTTATAAAAAAGTGTTTGTTTATAAAAAATAAAAATAATGATTAAAATTGCAAAAAAAAGTGTTTAATAAGAAAATTAAAAAAATTCTATTTGCTTAATAATATAATCATCATAGAAAAATATTTGAAAAGCAATGATATTTCAGAGAAATCTGTAGAGAAAGTAAAAAATTGTTTTGTAAAGCCGGTTGCAGACAAAAAAATACAACATTTTTAGAATGTTGAAAAAAACTAGCTTCAGAAACTTTGTCAATGTTGGATATGTAAATGAAATATTAACAACTAAATAATTTTAAGTGTGATAATATAAAAAAAATATAATTGCAATTTTTTTAATCTAATAACAAATGTTTATGATGAGAACATCGTAAGAATTTAAAAGTCTATAAATAAAAAGTGATAAACTCATAATAAAAAATATATAAAAACATGTTAGAAGAATAAAATTTAATTTTATGTGAAAAAGAGCAAAAAATAATTACTTCAAATCAATTTTTAAAAATAGCACTTTTTATTATTTTTAAAACTTATTTTAATATATTATTTTTTGAATAAATTATGACATTTTAAAATTTGAGGAATAAAACTACAAAGTACAAAACAGTTTCTTTAATTTTTGATTTATAAATTTTTTTAATACAAAAAATAAAATATATGTGAAAAATTTTAATAATCATATATTAAAAGTTTAATTAAATTCAAAAAGATTGTAAAGTAAACAATTTTTTTTGACAATTGATAAAATAAGTAATATATTTAAATAACCAATTATTTAGATTTTAAAAATTTAATACTGATGCTACATTTCAACCATTAAAATATAAAAGCAATATTTAACAAAAAAGTTTTATTTTAAGCTTATTAAATATATTAAAAGTGGAATAATTATATATTAATTAAAAAATTTTATGATTTATAATATTATTTTCTATGTCAAATATATTTTTTTAAATAAGTAATTGCCAATTATTTAAACTAAAAATTTATTTTTATTAAAATAAATACAATTAATTTTTTAAAATTACTAAAAAAAATAGGCATGATATATTTTTAAAACAATTTAATTAATTTTAAAATTATACATTCACTTTATTTTCATTATCTTACAATATTAAATTTTTTAAATATTAAAAAAAAATTTATAATAAATTTTTGCTTTTCAAACTAAAATGAAGCATTTATACTTTAAAATTTACCTAATATTTATTTAATTTATATCAAAATAAAAATTTCAAAAAAATAAAATTATACAAAAAGGTGTATATTTTTCTGGTTATTGAAAAAGATTTATGATCATTATGAATATAAATGTAATAAATTGGATTAATATTATATTATTAAAAATTATATATTAATTTAACATTAAATGTTTATTTTTATATTAATATTATCTTTTTTTGCACCAGTAACAAGTATTTCTATTAGAGTTACCACTAGATTTGGAACCATAATAGGAAAAAAAAATGTAAGTTAGATGTAGTTTTAATTTATACTTTTTTTAAGTGTGATTCAAGGGATGTTACAGAGTTTTTAGGAGTTCCATATGCCTTACCACCAGTAAAACAATTGAGATTTAAAAAACCTGAACAATTAACCAGAAATTATTATGGAAAGAAATTTATAGCAACTAAAAAAGCTAAAGCATGTCTTCAACCAATACAAAAGTTTGGATTTAATGGTCTTGATGATTGGTATCCAAAGAAAGAAGATATGTCAGAAGATTGTCTTCAATTAAATATATGGGTTCCTAAAAATTCAAATGGAGCTGTTATTGTTTTTCTTTTTGGAGGACAATATACGTATGGATCACCTTCTTTAAAATTTTATGATGGTAGTATATTAGCTAAACAAACAGGTTCAATTGTAGTAAATGTTGGTTACAGATTGGGTGTATTTGGTTTTGCCTATTTTAAAGGTGAAAAAAAAAAAGGTATTCCTGGAAATTTAGGACTATTAGATCAACAATTAGCATTAAAATGGATACAACAAAACATTGGATATTTTGATGGTGATCCTAAACAAGTTACATTGTTTGGACAAGGTTCAGGAAGTGCTATGGCAACTGCTCACTTGTATTCTTTAAAAAGTACAAAATTATTTAAAAGAATTATTGCTTCTTCAGGAACAATTAAAAATCCATGGGCACACACAAAAACTGAATATGTTGAAGACAATTTTAGAAGATTAATTTCTAGATTAAAATGTAATGATTTCCACTGGACAAAAGAAATTGAATGTATGCAAAAACTTAAGGCTTCAATGATTCTTGAAAAAGCTCCCTATATTAAACATCATTTACAAAGCTTTTCTACACCAGCATATTTACCTGTAGATGAAGATGATGTCTTTTTTAAAAGTAATATAAGAATATTATTTAAAAGAAATGTATTTACTAAAGGAAAAGTTGATATATTATTAGGAAAGACATTAGATGAAGGATCACTTTTTATGCCATTAAGGTTAAATAATGACACTTATGGATGTAAATTAAATTTTAAAAAAAGTATGGAAAGTTCTGAAAATCAATGTGAGATGGATAGTAGAAATTTTAATAAAGTTGTTGAATTAATTAGATTTGACCATAAATTAAAAGAAAAAAGTGTAGCTGAAATTTTAGATCTTTATAAACTAGAAGCAAAAGAATTTAGAGATAAAGCACTTAGAGCTATATCAGATTTTGGTTTTAATTGTGATATTAGAGAATTTGCAGAAAACTTATTTTTCAATATTAGAGGAAAAAAATATATTTATACTTTTAATAAACGATCTTCATCAAATCCTTGGCCAAAATGGATGGGTGCAATGCATCGTTATGATTTGTTATATATTTTTGGATATCCATTTTTAAATCCAAAATATTATAAAAGCAATCAATTAAAGAATGAAAAAGATTATTCAGAAAAATTGATGAATGTTATTGGTGGGTTTGCTTTGAATGGTAAAATGTATAGAGAATTAGATAACCTTTATGCAACTTTTAAAGGCAAACAAGATTATGATAATAAATTTAAACTAAAAAAAATACGTGAAAGTTATTTTAGAGAAGATAATATTTGTATTGAAGTTAAAAAAATTGAACATAAGTATAGACTTGTTCATCCATCATTTGAAGATGATTATTATGACTAAAATACTATTTAAAATAGTTTTATATGTGATGCAAAACAATATAAAACAATTAAATTTTGTTTAAAAATGTTTATATTATAAGTACAATAATTTATAAAAAAGTTATTTTCGTATACTTATAAGAAAAGTAAAAATAATAACTTCTTACTGGTCTTGACAACCAGAGAAAATAGATATTTAAATAAAGAACTTTATTCTTAAAGATAGATGCATAAAAGATTATAAGTATAATAAAAGACGAAAAATTCTATTAAATACAAAATCAAGTAACCCTCGGTTAATATGAATTATGATTATTAATTTTTTTTTATAGACTATATTTATGAAAAACATTTGTGATGACTACTGTATGTCACTACTGAATAAATCAACATAATATCACAAATTTAATAATAATAATATAAATTGTATAAAAAACTCCTAAAATGTAAAATATTTAACATATTATAAAAAAAAAATGACATAATATAAATTACCACAATCTCTTAGTATTTTAATATTTAATTTAGTGAGACATAGAATTCAAATTATACTTTATTTTACTGTACTATTCGAATAATTTTTTTTTGAAACATTAAAATATTTGTCTTTTTTTATTGTAGCCTTATATCCAATTATTTAAAAATAATACATTCAAAAATATTTTTTGATTAAATAAGTTGTCGTTATAATAAAGTTTATATGCTTTTTTATACTTATGTATATATACCTTGCTACCTCAAAGTATAAAACACTTAGTTATCAATTTATATCTCTTTTTATGTAAGTAAACTTTTAAAAACGCAATTGGAGTACCTGTTGTAAAAAAAGCATGTAGAAGAAGAGTAAAAAATTATTATTTAACAAATTTAACATAATAATAACAATAAAATTAAAATGTACATACTTATAAATGCCAAAAATGATTATGTAAATATTTTAAATTTTTACTTATGTTTTCATTTGTCTTGCTTAACTATGTTTTTTTCGCATATTAAAAAAAATGAAAATGGTTTTTTTCTTTAAATTTTATCTATTTCTTGATTTTTTTGTTGTAGAATTAGGGTTGTATGGATATATACCTGCTTGTAGCATTCTAATATTATTAAATATAAATCTTTTATATTTATTTATTTTTAATGTAAGTAACCACAAAGTAGTTTAATTAACACATTTTGTTTTCTAATTTTATTGTAATAACTTTTTATAAACATTAATTTTAACGACGAATACAATAAAATATTGTTAAATTTATTAAATGTTTTATATATATTTTGAAATCTTTTTTCGACATTAGTATAATATGTATAATTTTATCATTATTTCATCTATATTTAATAAAATTATTTTTCATATTGTCTTTTTTAAAATATTAGGTTGTCTCATATGAAATGCAGTTTTTTTAATGCACGACGCTTGCAGCTAGTTTTAATTAATAACTAGCTATGTTTAAAAAATTTTAAAACATTTACTAGATTCATATGAATCTCCTATACATAATGACATAAAAATTATGCCAAAATAGAAAGTTTAATTATTTTTTATTTTAATTTTTTGCAATGCCTTCTAAGCGTCGATTTTCCAACATTTACCTTTTTGAAGTCAAAAATAAGACAAATGAAGCAAAAATAGAAAAAATCTTTGATAATATTTTTGAGGTAAATCTTTTCAATGCTTCTATTGAAAAAAAATTTTTTAAAAGATTCAGAGTGGGAAATAAGAAGCTTGAGAATGCGCAGCGTAAAGAAAAATTTCATTCTTTTATACAAGCGTCTTGAAACACGATTTTAAAGCCTATTTTTTGCAAATGGTCAGAAGGACATCTAGAGCTGAAGGATTTTCAAAATCTAGAGTTTCTAACCATTTGTAGTTAAATAAATACTCAAAAAAGAAAGATCAAAGGATATTGCCAGAGTTGAACATAAAGCAAACAATTCATCGTATTGATGTCTGTATTTTTTTTCAACTTTTGAGGGTAAAAATGACTCATTTTTTAAATGAAACATAACCTATGATAAGAATTGGATTCTAAGCAGCAATAGTATACACTTTTCATAATAGTTTCATAAAAATTATGCCTTAAAAACTACAATAAATCCCAAAGAAAGAATATGGTAGTATTTTGGTAGTTTTTTAAAAAAATTTGTGCACTGGAGATTTATGAAACCTAGTAAAACTTGTTGAAACTATGAATACTGAATCCAATTGTGCACAATTAAAAAAGTTTTAATAAAAATAGCTCTAGGGAAAATCTTTTTAGTAAAAAAAAACAGCTAATTGATTTTTACAAAAAATTCTCACTCATAGATTTTGGAAACAATGCTTTAAAAACTGAAGGATTTGAAATATAAAAATTTATCTTTTACCCAAAATATACCCTCAACCTTAATCTCACATACCCTCATTTTTTTAAAAATTTGAATCATTCTTAAAGAAGAAATTCTTCAAAAACGATAGAACCTTAGAATCTGCCCTTGAAGCTTCTATCGCTTCTAGTTTTTCAAGTTTTTATTCTAAACGCTTGAAAAGCTAGATATCCATTAGAAAACAATGTGGTGAATCTAATGACTGTTTTTAGAAGAAAAAATATTAATATTCCACTAAGCTACACGCATTTAAAAATTTAACAAAAAAAAACTACATTTAAAATGGGACAACCTAATATATCTCATGAATAAATAATAAAAGATTAGTTTAATTGTTTCAAGTGGTAAAAATTACGTTAAGAAAAACAACATCAATTTATTATTCATTTTGTTCTACATTTTAAAATATATTAATACTTAATTTTTTATAATATATGTAAGTGATTATGATTGTGTTTTTCTAATAAATTTCTGAATACTAACAAACACTATCAATATATTAAATTTTACTTGGTCAAATATATAATGAAATTGATCAATAAAGTTTGCTCAGAATTTTCATAAAAAATTACAATTATGTAAATTAAAATAAAATATAATGTTTATTTTTAAAATAATTAATATTTCTTTTGTTTAAGATGAATAATTTTAAATCAAATATAAAAAGTTTGAATCTATTTAAAAAAGTAATTATAAAAATTTACTTTTTATTAATTAATATTTAAAAAAATATATTTTAATTTTTTTAAATAATTTATTAAAAATATAAATTTTAATTATTAATTTTCATTTGTAAATAGTTTTTCAAATTAATCAACAATAATTTATCTTTATCATAAGAATAAATTTTTTTAATATTTTTTGAAATCTAATAACAATCATACATTTATTATAATCAATGCTATTCTTTGTTTGTACAATTTATTAATTTTTATTAAAATAATTTTTTTATTATCATTAAAATATTACTATAGTAAACAAAATAATTTAATATATAAAATATTTTTTCTACATTATAATTTTATATTTAAATTAAATATGAATAAATACCCGCAACTTTTAAATTTTGTTTTATTAAAGTAAATTCTAAAATATATTTTTATTATAAATTAAATAAATCATTTTTTCGAGTAAACAGTATGATAACTTTTCCTTTAATAATTATTTTTTTTAAAATTTTTAATATTGTTACAGGAACTGTAAGTTTAATAAAATTAGATAATATAATTTATATAGAATAAATCAACCATCAGTAATAATGAGAGTCAACGACAAAAAAGAGGAATTTTAAATGATCCATCATTTATTTGGAAAGAGAAAGAAATTTTTTTTTATGTTGATCCTATGTTAGAATATACTGATGTTAAAGTGGCACTTAATAGAATCGCAAAAGAAACATGTTTAAGATTTAAACGAGTAATAGATTATAGACAATCTTTGTTTGCTTATATACCTGGAAAATTTTTTGAAACAAATTTAGGAAAAAGAAATGAAATTCCTCATAAAATATTTGTATCAATATATGTAAGAGATGCTGGAAAAATTATTCGAGAAACAATGCGTGCATTAGGTGTTGATTATGAACATAATAGAATTGATAGAAATAAATATATAACAATTTCAAGAAGACAAATAATGTCAAATTATTTAAAATACTTTGATTTAAGATTTGAAAGAATGACAAATATATACGGTTTACCATATGATTACAGATCAATTATGCATTTTTCAATAAATGAATATGCAAAAAGTCGTAATAGTGTTATGCGAGCTAGAGATAAATTAATGGAGTTACAAATGGGTAAATCAAAATATCTTACTTTTTGTGATGCTAAACTTTTAAATAAAAAATATTGTCATTATCCATATATTCCACATCCATTTTGTTTATATGGTGGTTATCAAGATCCAAGAAATCCTACTAGATGTAAATGTTTACCATTTCTTATTGGTAATCAATGTCAGATTCCATTACCTAATAGCATGTTATGTACACAAGAAAACATGTATTTTGTAGCAGAAAATGTAGTAACAAGAAATCTTTTTATAGCACGAAAATGTTCATTCTTTTTACAAGCAGATTCAAGAAAAAAAATTAGTTTAAGATTAAAATTTTCAACTACAAATGCTCAACTTACATCACATTGTACTGAAGAAAATAGCATTGAAGTTAAAACTCAAAATGATTTGTCTATTAGTGGATATTTATTTTGTCCTAATGGTAAAGAATTACGTTTAATATCAAAACAAAATTTAATTTCAATCATAACAAATGATTTTCCATTTCATTTAATTTTGGAAGTAAGTTATGTTCAAATTTAAAATATCTCTCATGTTGAAACAATTTTTTTAAAAACACATAAATTCATCTTATGAATATGCTTATCATTCAGCATATTATTAAGATAATCAAATTCAAAAAAACATTTGAATTTTTTACAACTAAATTACAAAAATATTTATATAATAAATTATACTATTTAATGATTTTTAAAAATATCAAAATTATTAATATGTTAGTGGATAACTTTGAAAAATGTTCCGTATTCCACTAAGTCCAAAATAAACTCTAATACAGTTTTTAAATAATTTTTCATTTAAATTAAAAAAAACTTTTACATGTAATTATAATAGTAAAACACCACTACTTAAATTAGAAGTATTGTATTACATATTATTACAGAATTACTATACTTACACTTTTTTTACTTTTTAATAAATACAAGAGAATTAATAAATTATATAGATATTAACATAGATACCTTATGAGTCTTATTCTAATAACACTTCTAGAATTAAAAAAAATTAGTAATACAAATATCATAATTTAGGTAGAAAATAATGTGAAAATACAATAATGTTAACTTAAATATCATCAGATTCTCAATCATATTTATAAATTAAATTTGATTACAAAGCTAACTGATAGGATCAAAATATATCTTAAGAAATAAAGAATTTTTATTTTCATTAATTACCAAAGGTATAAAACAAAACAGAAAAAATTAAATAATATAGCTTAATTATATTACCAACTTGAAAAATTTACATGAAATTAAGTTTTTATAAACCAATATAATAAATTTTTTAAAAACATTATAAGTAACTGATACTAAAATAAAATATTATATTTCATTTGATATATTATTTACTTGTAAATAATGAATATTAATATTGAGTTACAATTGAAACATTGATAATGAAGTATAAGCGCTTATTTTATTCTATATTAAAAAAATGAATGACAAAATTTTCATTATGTTTAGCTAAACTTATGAAAATCAATAAATAGTGATTATAATATTTAAAGAATTTTTAAAAAAATATTAGATTTTTCAATAATTAGTATCTGTTTACTTATGTTTAAATAAATTTTTTAAAACAGTAATGATAACCAAGCTTTCATTCATAAATGCTTTTCATCAATATATTCATTATTTAAATTTTAATAAAAAGATTTTTTTTCGCGTCGAATATTAATTTTATATATTATTTGCGGTCTTTAACAAATTTAACTAATTTTGTTCAACTAATTTATTAATTATTTTGCATTCAAAAAGAAAGTTGTGTTAATATTAATATTTTTATTGTTTATTTGTATTTAAATAGAGGTATAAAAATCAGTTTTAATAGTAAATTTTAGCACAATAATTTTTTAAAAAATATGATTGTAACAGTTTTTTTTTAAATTATAAAGTTACTCCATAAAATATTTTTTTAAACTGTTTTATTTTAAATTAAACTTCACATTTTCTAATATACCACAGAAAAACATCTGTAATATAATTCTAATCAATGATACCAATATTATTTTCATTATAACAAAAAATTTTATTTTCGTTGCGTAATAACTTTGTTACCTATTTTAGCTATATTTTGATTTTTAACCTAAAAAAATTTTATATTTTTAAATAATGATAATTTAAAAAATTTATAAGTAAATTTTCTAGCATTATTATCATGTTCCTCTTTTCTACTTTTAATATCTTATTTAACTATTAAATCTTTTGATCAGTTATTTTTTTTATATTTGAAGAGTTTATTAAAAATGTAAAACATCTTAAAAACTTTTATAAATTTAATGTTTTATTTGTCTAAATTAAAAAAACTAAATGATAAGTATGACTTTCATATTTTTAATGTAATACAAATATATATCTTTAAGGTAGCATTTTTTAGTAATACTAAAATTTGAAACTTATTAGTTTTAAGAAATAAAATATATTTTGAAAAATTTGTTTTATTTTGCTTAAAAAATCAGTATTAGTCTTGAAAAATACCCAAAAATAAAAATATATTTTCATAGTAAATTAAAAAAACTTTAAAATAGTTAAAAATTATTTTAAAAAAGTTATAACTAGAAAATTTTCTATGTTTAACAACCCTTAATAGATCATAAAACTGACAAAAAATTTACTTCATAAACAATTAACATAATAATTGCAATATATAAGTATTAAGTAAAAAAAATTTTTTGATCTATTTAAATTCTTTACCATTTAGTTTGATTTAGATTAGTTTAAAATAAACAAATTTAATTGTTTTAATTAAAAATATATTTCAATTTATTGTAAAAAGCATATATCATTAAATAAAAGTGCCTTTATCTAATTTTTCCTACTATTTTAATGTCTTCAGTAAAAGACAAATTTGGTTGCATTCTAATACAGATTTCAACAGAATACAACAAAAATTAATGTGTAAAAAAGTTAAAATATTTTTATAGAAAAATGAAATTTTTTTTAAATTTTATTGTCATGATCTCGTTATCAATTGTAAAATTCACTAATAAAATATCTTTTTTGAATTATTCTTTTTCTTGCTAATTTTTATCGTTTTTAAAATTAATCCACTAAAACTGAATAATATCAAAAAATTTTTTACTATAAGAAAAATATTTTTAATTGGCAATCAACTAATGAATGTTTTCTGAATTTAATACAGCAAAAAATAATATAACGTTAGCCAGTAATCCTGATATATCCAAAGATGATTTTGCATACAAAAATATTTTCTTTTATTAAAATTATTTTTTAAACAATTAACTAACAACTATTTAAGTAAAGTACAATCAGACGTTACAACTGAAATTTATGTATTTCATTACAATTTAATATTAATAAATTGCAACTTATTTTAACTAAATAAAAAATTGAAGAATACTATAAAAATATTTAGAATGTGTAAAATCATTATGAGTTTTACTTTAATTGTAATTAATCTTTAGGACTATGAAAATTATTAATACATTAGTAAATTAAAGTAAAAAAAAAATGCTTAAAAATGATTGGATATATTTCATAAATTATGTTCATTAAAAAGACAATAAAATAATCATTTTAACAAAATAATAACTTATAAGGTTTAAATATTTATCAATTGTTAACTATAAAAACAAAGAAAATAAATGAATCTTTAATATGATTTATATTACATTACTTTATTTTTAAAATATTTACTTCTTATTTTTGGTAAGGTAAAATATTACAATTTGACACAACATTTAAGTAAAACTAAGTTTCAATTGCATAATACAACTTAAATATTAAATATATATAAAAAAAAATGAAACTAAATAGAATTTATTTTCAGCATGAAAACATCGTTTAAATTTTAAGTAATACTACTAATATATATTTAATTGTAAAAATTGTACTCAATTAATTTAATACAAATTTTACTGTAATTTCAAAATCTAATTTTATTAAATTATAAATTAATTATTAATTATAAAAATCTTTATGTAAGCTTACAATATAAATTTTAAAATTAATAAAAAGGACTTTACAATATTTTTTTATACTTATTTTTTTGTTCCCAGGCTATTTCTTTAGAAGTAAGTGACATTAACTCTTCATTCTTTTTTAATGATGATAAATGTTATTTTTATCTGTATATAATAACAATATATAACATAAAATAACTTTTTTAATTATTAAAACACTTTTTTACATTTTTTTCTTTCCATAACAATAAAATATAACTTTTATCAATATTTTTATTGTAGTAATAATTTTAGTATTTTAAAATGTATTATATTTAACATTTAATAATCTCATTTTTTAAATTTAATAAATATATTTAAATTTTGTAATTTTAGAAGTAAAATTCAGCAGTTATTAAAACTTTATTTTTAAAGGAAATAATTATTTATAGCTATGGCAAATTTATATTTTATCAATTTGTTTTAATATTTAGTTAAATTATATAATATATGAATTCATCAAATATTAAAAGTTTTACTTGATGATACAACACAAAGTAAAAAAAAAAAAACAAATAATAATATATTTTTGTTAAAAATTTGCACCAAAACGCAACACTCGTTTATTATGAAAAAACTATAGTTTAAATTGATTATCAATTCAATTTTCTTTTTTTTATTAAGAGAAAAAAAGTAAGCAAATAACAAAACTTAAAAAATTATCATTTAAGGCAGAGCTTTTTGTTTTATATTTATGAATCCACAGTATTTTTTAATAATCTCTTCTAATTTTATTTATAAATATATTTCTTTTAAAAATAACTAAAAATGTTTACATTTTTTTTAATAATATTTATTTTAAATTGATAAATTTTAAACCTTTTTATTATTTGTTTTGAAGTTCAAGAGTAATTAAAAAGATATAGAAACTCTGATAAATAATTTATTCATTATTTTATTAGTAATTATATTTTAATAAAATTAATAATTTATTTTCAGCAAGCATTATTTTATATGATTTTAAAAAAAAATATTAAAAGTGATATCTATTTTAATAATACATTTTTTTTATAAATCATTATAAAAAATTTAATTTAACGTTTAATAAATAATTATAAATTTTTAATATAACAATTAATATCTATTAATGCCAAAGAAATTTTATGAAAGTTTTGAACAATTTATCAGCATATTCATTTTATATCAACATAGTTTGAAAATTGTGATTACTTTTTATTTTATGAAACACTTATCTATTGATTATAACAATTTGTTATCTTTTAATTATATTATTTCAAAATATTTCTTTATGTATATGTTAGAAAATTTTTTATTATATAAATTATATTAAGTATAAATTTTCATATACTTTAAATGATATATTTCTACTAAGAGTCACTTTATAACTTCTATATCATTTTTAATTTGTATTTTTGATTGTAAATTAACCGTGTTATAAAGTTTAAGTATCACGATAAAATATTAATTAATAAATCAAATAAAAAAAAATTTTCTAATTTTTGATAAAGTAATGTACCAACATATCTTTTTAATTTAATATACGAAATAAAGATAACAAATTAAGAAAATTTATTTTATGTTTCAAGTTGAAAAAAATGACAATAGGTAAATATCTTACTACTTAAAATGTTTTTATATCATTATTATGACATTCTTTAAATTTGACAAATTATTATATAATAGGATATATTATTAAAAAATGTAATTAAATATAGAAATTTGTATAAAAATATTTATATTTTATATTAATTTAACTTATAAATAAGATAAATTTTTTAATGATTATTGATAAATTGTTCTTGAAGAAAATGTAAATATGATTTAAAATATATATAAGTTTATACTCTATAACAATGTTTATCATTAGAACTTTTATTTATAAAACTTTTTATATATAAAAAATTATACAGTACTAATTTTAACGTTAACACTTATAAACTATGATTGTGCTTTACTTTCATATTACATTTTTGATTTATTTAATACAATTCTTTTTACAAATTATAGAAAAGCTAATCAAACATATTTTTTAAAATATTTTTTTACAAGTAAAAACAAAAAATTTATAAAAAAAAAACAAGTATATATGTATGAAAAACTCATATTATAATTATTTTGGTTACATCATTTAAAATAATAATACTTTTTTAAAAAATTACATATAACAATTTTTGTATGATTTAAAAAATAAAAGTGTCATATAATATAAAATTTTTTAATAATAATTAATAGAATAATTTTTTTTTTCTAAAAAAATCAAATTTTTTAAAGTTTAATTTATGTTTATCAATTTTTTTATTGAAATCAATTATGTTTTAAATATATAATGTTTTTAAAAATAATTCAATCATAAATTAATTTAAAAAATGAAAGTATTTTGTTTAAAATAAATTACTTGTTAAACTAAAATATTTATGTATTATAAAATTTTTTTTATATAATTTATAAATTTTATATTACTATACTAAACATTTTCCTTCTTTACTAAATTAGAAATATATCAAAAATTTTATTAATTAAAGATATTAAATAGAAGATATAAAATATTATAATTTATAGTGAACAATTTATTCTAAATTGATATAAAATAAATATATTTACTAATTACAAAATTTTAAGTACTATTTGTTTTATTTTTTTTTTGCGACGCTGATAAATAAGATATTATTTGTTTACATTATTCTTCAACATATTTTTGAAATTTTACTAAATATTTTTACTCAATATTTAATTTAACTAATCAAAAAGTTAACTTCTTTAAATATTAAAAAATTATAATTATACATAATGTTGTAAAAAAGTTCAAATCTTTTAAGTATACAAATTCATTCTAACTTTTTTGTTTATCATTGTTAAAAATAAATGTTTTAAAGGTGAATGAATAATAAAATATAACTATAATATTTTAATATTTATCATTTAAAGTTTAATTAATAAAATTATATTATATTTTATTTAAGTTATAATGAATTATTAAAAAAAATAATTTATATAGATATATTTATAATATTTTTTTTAAACGCTAATTACTACTATCTAATTTATAAAATATGATAACACATTTTATTATGTAAAAATATATATTTATATATCATTAAAATATATGTTAATAAAAAAAATATAATCATAAACTATATAAAATATTTTAATGTTCAAATGCTCGTAAAATATTTGTCAATTTGTATTTAGACAAAGAATAAATAAAATTTATATGGCAATTGCATATTTTCTTACTACATCCAATCAATGTTGCTAAAAATATAATGCAGATATTTAAAAAAAAGTACAATTACATTTTGTACTTTGTTTATCACATTCGAAATCATAATATACTATGCAAGTAAATATTGCAAGAAAATATTGGCCATTTTCAACAGTATTATCATAACATTTATCATGTAACATACAACATTCATTTATCATATCAATAGGAATATTTGATATTCCAGGACCACACTAACATTCATAGTTGATTAAAAAATATATCAATTTTTAACCTATATGTCATCATTTTGTAAAGATTTAGTACTTCTAAACCATTTTTTGTTCATAAAAAATATTTAAAAATTGTACTGTTTTTTTTACAATAAAATAATGAAACATTTATTATAAACAAACAAATAATGGTATATAATAATCATAATTAAAAAGTGCTTAATTTAAGTTTATTTAAATAAACTTTAAATGTAATAAATATATATTTTTAATGATGAGAGAAATTAAGTTTTATAATTAAATTTTTACTCAAAATTTATAAAATTTAGATACAACAAAACTATGATACATTCATAAACCGTACATTATATGTTATTCTATTCTTATGTCAAAATTATAAAAGTATTAATATTTGATTGCGAAAAAAAATTTAAACACTTTTATATTACATATAAAAATTTATTATACCAATATTAACATAAATATAATTGAATTTTCTTGTTATAAATATATTAGTAAATAAAATTTATATTTAAAATAAACAATTTAAAATAGTTTTTATTAGTAAATAAAAAATTCTTTTTATAATATACTTTATAATTTTAATTTGTTTTTTCAAGATGAGAAATGAGAAAAATTTTTTTTTGTTTCAATTGAGTAAAATTTTCTATTCATACAAACTTCTTAAAGATGATTTTAAGACATATAAAACTTTTAAATAATAATTTTTTTTATAATAATCCTATTTATTTTAAAATTTTAAAATAGCAAATATGTAAATATTAATAATTCTTTATCTCGAAATTATCAGTATCATATCAAAAAAAAATTAAACGTCTTAATAGTGAAATAATTTTTTTCTCCAACGTAATAAAAAGATTAATTTAATGTTTTTATAAAAACATATAAATAAAAAAAGAAAATAAAATGCATGATTTTGAAATATTTCAATATAGTGGATAAAAAAAGAGGGAAAACTAATATTTTTACTAAACTATATGACATAGGCGGTTTAAGAATAAGAATTAACGCTATATAAAAAAGTTAGCATAGTCATATTATTTAGAAATTTTTAATTTAAACAATATATAACTATCATTCATTATAAATTTCTATATCGTTTTAATATATATAAATTTCAATTTTTTTTTTTTAAATCTTATTTTAATAAACAAAATGACATATTTATTTAAAAACTTTTTTAATCATTTTTTTTATTAATAAAAAGTTGTTGACTTTCACTTTCTTTATGTTTCCGCTTTCTTTATTTATCATTATTTATTCTCATAAAACACATTATCACAATATTAATCCTTAAAATCACTTAATATAATCAAATAAGTTTCATATTTTGTGAAAAAAATTGATTTTACTGATAACATCAATTCATTATATTTATTATATTCTTATCAAATAACATTACATAATGTACTTTGCTATTATCATTTCTTTTTTAAAAACTAATATACTTTTTGTATTATCAATTTCATTAGTATAAAATTAAAAGTATTCATTCATTATATCATTTTTAGTATAATTCATTTATAATAATATGGGAAATCGTCAAGGTTCTCAATCTGAAAATGAGTAAGTTATTAATAATAATAATAAAAATATTTTTTAATATATTTTAGAAATGACAAAAATAAAGAACCTGAAGTTAAAAAAGTTTCTTTAAAAAAACTTTATAGATATGCTTCAAAGTTTGATTTATTATTATTATTTATTGGTTGTTGTGTAGCAATTGTAACAGGATGTGGTTTTCCATTTATGTCAATAATAATTGGAGATATATCATCAGCTTTCATTAATTCTATGACACTTCAATCTTTAAATGTTTCAACTGATTTAAATAATTGCCATAATGTAGTATATCATAATATAGTTTTTAATTATACATGGTGTCAATTTCGAGACGATATAATGGCAAAATGTTATGATTATGTATATCTTGGATTTGCTATGTTTATAGCTGCATTTATACAAGTTTTATGTTTTCAGATATCTTGTGAAAATGTTAATCATATTATAAAAAAAAAATTTTTATATGCAACAATGAGACAAAATATAGCATGGTACGATAAAAATTCATCTGGATCATTAAATACAAAAATGTTTGATAATCTTGAACGTGTAAAAGAGGGCACAGGTGATAAAATGGGATTATTAGTTCAATTTGTAGCACAATTTTTTGGTGGATATATTATAGCTTTTACTTATGATTGGAGATTAACATTAATTATGATGGCTTTATCTCCATTTATGGTTATATGTGGTTTTTTCCTTGCTAAACTTATGGCTACAGCAGCAAAAAGAGAAGCTGAAAAATATGCTATTGCTGGTACAATTGCTGAAGAAAGTTTATCAAGTATAAGAACTGTTACAGCATTTAATGGACAACAAAGAGAATGTAAAAGATATGAATTAGCACTTTTAAATGCTATGAAAGATGGAATAAAAAAAGGTGCTGTTGTAGGTGGTGGACTTGGATTAACATTTCTTATAATATTTGCTTCATATTGTTTAGCATTTTGGGTTGGTACAGATTTTATATATGATGGAAAAGTTGAATCAAATGTTGTTTTTACTGTATTTTTTTCTGGTAATTTTATAATAATTTAATTTTAATATATTTTTTTAAAGTTATGATGGGTTCAATGGCTCTTGGTCAAGCTGGTCCACAATTTGCTGTTTTAGGTACAGCATTAGGTTGTGCATCATCTTTATTTGAAATTATTGATAGAGAACCAGAAATTGATTGTTATTCAGAAGAAGGTTTAAAACCATCTAAAATAAATGGTATTGTTGAAATGGAAAAAGTAGTATTTAATTATCCATCAAGACCTGAAATTCAAGTTTTAAAAGGTATTTCATTTAAAGCTGAAGCTGGACAAAAAATTGCTTTAGTAGGATCATCAGGATGTGGTAAAAGTACAACAGTTCAATTATTACTTAGATATTATCAACAATTAGGAGGATCAATTAAAATTGATGGATATAATATTGAAGATCTTAATATTAAGTATTTAAGAAATATTATAGGTGTTGTTTCTCAAGAACCTATTCTTTTTAATTGTTCAATTGAAGATAATATAAGATATGGAAATCCTAATGTAACAGAAGAACAAATAATGCATGCTTGTAGAAATGCAAATGCTGAAAATTTTATTAAATCATTACCACAAGGTTTAAAAACACTTTGTGGTGAAGGTGGATCACAATTTTCAGGTGGTCAAAGACAAAGAATAGCTATTGCTAGAGCATTAGTTAGAGATCCAAAAATATTACTTTTAGATGAAGCAACAAGTGCATTAGATTCAGAAAGTGAAGCTATTGTACAAAAAGCATTAGAAAAAGCATCACTTAATCGTACAACAATTGCTATTGCTCATAGACTATCTACAGTAAGAAATTCTGACTTAATTCTTGTCATGAAAGATGGTGAAATTTGTGAAAAAGGAAAACATGATGAATTACTTGAAAAAAAAGGTTTATACTATGAACTTGTTAATGCTCAATCATTTACTGATATCAATCCAAATGAATCAGTTGAAGATAAATTGAGACGAGAAAGATATATCAGTAGTTCATCTACTAGAAGTAGATCAGGAAGTATATTATCACTAAAAAAAGATGTTAAAGATTTAGGTGATCCTTCTTTATTTACAAAAAAAGATGTTGATAAAGATAATAAACCTGATGATAAATCTGAATTAAAACGTTTACAACAAGAACTTGAAGCTGAAGGTGCTGGAAAATCTGATTTAATTGAAATACTTAAATTTGCAAAACCTGAATGGAAATTTCTTTTTATTGGTTTATTATTATCAGCAATTCAAGGAGTTATTATGCCAATTTTTAGTCAAGTATTTTCTCAAATTATGAAAGTATTTTCATTGACAGATCGGGAAGAAATGAGAAAAGAAGGACATATTTATGCTATGATGTTTTTGGCTCTAGGTATATTTCAAGGAGTAACACTTAGTGTTTCTGCATTTTTTTTTGGTTTGTCATCAGAAAACTTAACTGCTAGACTTAGATCATTATTATTTAAAAATATAATTGGTCGAGAAATAGGATATTTTGATGATGATATACATTCTACAGGACGATTAACAACAAGATTAGCAACAGATGTACCAAATATAAAAAATGCTTTAGATTATAGATTAGGTCAAGTTTTTAGTGCAATTGTTAGTTTTGGTTCAGGTATTGGAATTGCATTTTATTTTGGATGGCAATTAGCATTATTATTAGTTGCTATATTTCCATTAGCTGGAATTACTCAAGGATTTCATTTTAAATATGTAAGTGGAAGAATGAATCAAGATAATGAAGGTAATGAAGAAGCTGGAAAAGTTGCTATGGAAGCTATTGAAAATATAAGAACAGTTCAAGCTCTTACATTAGAAAAAAAACTATATTCAAAGTTTTCAGAATATTTAGAATATCCTCATAAAACAGCAAAAAAAAAGGCTTTACTACAAGCAATGATTTATGGAGCATCTAGTTCTATAGTTATTTTTGTAAATGCTGCTGCATTCAGATTTGGTTTATGGTTAATTTTAAATAATGATATTGAACCACTTAATGTAATGAAATGTATATTTGCTTTTGGTTTTACTGCTCAATCAATTGGATTTGCTTCAGCTTATTTTCCAGAATATGTTAAAGCAAGATTAGCATCTGGAATTGTTTTTAAAATGTTAAATGAAAAACCTTCAATTGAATCATTAACTGATAGTGGTAAAAAAATAGATGTTGAAGGAAATATTAATTTAAAAAAAATTTATTTTTCATATCCTCAAAGATCATCTGTTCGTGTTTTAAAAGGTCTTGATATTTCAATAGAAAAAGGAAAATCATTAGCACTTGTTGGACCTTCAGGTTGTGGAAAGTCAACTTGTATAGGACTTTTAGAAAGATTTTATGATGTTTTAGATGGAAATGTTTTAATTGATGGTGTTGATATTAGAGAAACAAACATTCAAAATATTAGAAGTCAAATAGCATTAGTATCACAAGAACCAATACTTTTTGATTGTTCTATAAGAGAAAATATTCTTTATGGATTAGAAGATAAAGAAATTACTGATGAAGAAATAAATAAAGTTATTAAAGAAAGTAACATACATGAATTTATTGAAAGTCTTCCTGATGGATTAGATACAAATTGTGGTTCGAAAGGTTTAAGTAAACTTTCTGGTGGTCAAAAACAAAGAATAGCTATTGCAAGGGCATTAATTAGAAATCCAAAAATTCTTTTATTAGATGAAGCTACTAGTGCATTAGATACAGAAAGTGAAAAAATTGTTCAAGAAGCATTAGATAAAGCATGTGAAAATAGAACTGTTGTTATTGTTGCTCATAGATTGACAACAGTTCAAAATTGTGACTGTATAGCTGTAGTTAACAATGGTATAGTTGTTGAAAAAGGAACACATCAAGAACTAATTAAAAAACGTGGTATATACTATGATCTTACTGAGCGTCAAAATATCAATAAGTAAATATGTTACTTTGGTACTTATCATTTAGTTCCTTTAAAAATATATTTAATAAAATGTCGTAGAGAATTAAATTAAATAAATATTTTATTTTTTTAAATCATATTTTTCTAAATTGTTTAAAATTAATTATTTTTTTTAAATTAAAATTTGTTAAAAAATTAGGTAAATGAGCTTAATTATTATATATATTGCAAGATACAAAAAAATAAAATTTTTGTATTTAAAATATAGCTAAATAATTACTATATTATTTTCACTTTATTTTGTTTTCAAATTTAATATATAACTTTAGTTGTCTGAATATTTTTTAACACATATAAAAAATTTAATCATACAAATGTAATGTCATGAAACCATTATAAGCATTAAAAATAAGAAGAAAATAGATTAGTTTTTCTATAATAAATTATTATTAATAATGTCAATGGATAATAATTTTTGATGCATCAAATTATATAAAAAAAACATTCCTACATACTCACTTATACTTTCACAAAATTTGTAACACCGTTTATGATAAATAACTACTTTATCAAACAAAGCATACAATATAAAAATGTTTTTTTTTAAATCTTTAATGAGATTTTTTACAAAGTTTTAACTTAGATTACAATTGTACTTTAAATTGGCATAATTTTAGAGTTACTGGCGTATAAAATTTTATTAAAAAAAATTATTATTATTTTTTTCAATTTTATTTTATAATTTACTATTAAATTTTTTATATGATAATTTTGTTACTTATACAAAAAAATTTTTTTTTTAATTTAAATATAATAAAAAATTTTTATCAAAACTTTTTTAAAACTTTTTATCAATTATCAAATGTTGCATTTACTATATATCTAATTAAATTGTTTAAAACTTTTCAAACACTTTGTTTATTTAAGTTTTTTATTTCAGTACGTCAGTAACTCTAAAAGAGATCCAAATATAATATTAAAATTGTAATCATTAGATGTTTATATAATTTCAGAGTTTTATTATTATTAAATTAGAATAAAAATTATTATCTCAGCTTCAAAAAAAAAATAATAAGATTTAAAGAATTTAAATTATAATTAAATATATTTATTGTTTTGTTTTTAATAAATGTCAGAATTGTTTAAAATAAATAGTTTAGATTGATGTTAATACGAAATATGTTACAAAATAAAGTAACATAAAGCATTATTTGAGTAAAAAATCATTATCATGACAATACTATGGATTCTAAAAAAATCATGATTACTATTTATTTGTTCTAATTTACTTAGTAATATTTTTATTTATATTTATTAATGTATTTTTAATATAAACATTGAAAGAAAAAATGTTAGAATTAAAAGTAAAATTATATAATTTCATACTTTGAAACAAATAGGATAAAAGTATATTTATATTAATTTGTTCCATTCTTGGTATTTTTTAAAGTCTTTTGTAAAATTTTAATATGTAAAAGTTGTTAAAATATATTTATATATGTATAAATTTTATAAAATTTATTTGTAATTTAAAAATTTATACTATTTTAACTTTCACTAAAAATCTTGATAGCGAAAAATTTTGTTTTTTTGGTATATCCATTTTTATCTTTATTAAATTTTAAAATTTAAATGTTGTATAATTATAACATGAGTAATTTTATCTTTAAGCATCACCAAAAAATATGTAACAACAATTTATTACTAAAAGCAAATAAATAATTTTTTATTTTATAAATATTATAACAAAAATAAAAATTTGTGTTAGTGGAGGTATATGAACTAAATTTATCGCTACTAACAAACACTAATGTATATTTAAAATTTTATTCTATTTAATTAAATTTAATTACAAAAAAATTTATATATAATAAAAAAGAATTAACATTATCTAATATATTTTTTGACATATTATTATAAACTAATTTACTCTTTCAATAATTTAATATTTTTTTAGAGTACAAGTATATTAGTAATAATTTAATAAAGGGTTGATAGAGTCTTTTGTAAATTTCCAAAATTTTATAAGTTAGTAAAATTGGCATAACAATTAATTTATAGATATGAATGTAATATGATAGTAGAAATAATGATAAATTCATAAAATTTTCATATCTTATATATTCTCCAAAGTAATCTTTTTTATAAATATTATTAAATACTAAAGTAATTTTAATGTTTCTTTTTCATGCAAAGAATAAAACTAATATAAATTTATTTATATTACAATATTATTTTGTCTTCTTACAATATTATATAATTCTTTTATTTTTTATTTACATGTTTATTATATAATTTTCAAGAAAATATTCAGTACAGTTTATATTTGACTTTTGCATTTATAATTACCATTATTATTTTTTATAATAATATACAATATAAATAATTTTACTCAATCTTAATTAAATTATGAAGGTATACTTTGCGCAAAAGTAATATTTTAATTTATATGATATTATTATAAAATTATTTATGATGCAAAACTATTATTAGTTTGTACTGCATATGTTAAAAAATTTTAGAAACAAATGCAAAATAAATGCAAACTAATATTGTTATATTATATTTACATGTGTTTTTTTTTTAATTTATAGCCTACATGTAATGTTTTAAAAATTTGTTTGTTTAAAAGTATCTAATAAGGTGTATAAAAGTCTAATTTATTAAAAATAAGATGTCATTTTTATAAGTGATATTTGGAATTTTTTTAAAATATTTTAAAATTAAATTAAAAAAATGGTTTTTAATGTTATGAAAAAAGAATTTTAGATATATAATGCCAGTCTAAGCAAAAAAATTATATTTAATCAGAAGTATAACTATGAATAATTAAAAAATTAAAACAGAAAGACAATTAGTAATAACTTGTATACAATTATTATCAAAAATAAAACCACCTACCTATTCTAGTATGAAAATGTGAAAATAAAAAAAGAAATTTAAAAGAAATTAATTTCTGTTAATAAAAGCAGAAATTTTTATGATAATAAAAGTTTCTAGTCAATTTAAACTACTATATATATTATGAAACATTAGTAATGCCAGTCAGTAGACGGCATTATGTAGGCGGATTCAGAGAGTATAAAAAGGAGAAGAAATAGAAGACAAGTCAGTTTTGTTGTCCGGGAAGTTGGTCTGCTCAAGTACCAGTTCAGCTCTGCTCACTCTTAATATATTTATTCTTAATATTTTTCTGTTGTTATTATATTAATAAATATTTATATCAATCTTTCTGTTTTATTTATCTCCCTTCTAAAGACTAAAACCGCTGCATCATCTCTCAATAGAGATGAAAACCATGGGAACCATTAGGAGGTTCCACCGAGATTTGAGACAGAAGGGAGAATAATGGCAATAATTTACTAAAGCAGATGGATGATAAATGAAAGAAAAAGTAGGTCAACAGAAAGGTCAACAAGGGCAGAAGGTAAATTTAAGAGGTCAAGACTGTCAATTATAAAGAAGAGGATAAATCAAATAAGTTTATCAAGTTTATTCTATTAACCTACAAAGACTAACAATGGATAACAATCTCAAAAATTTATTGAAGACAATCAACCAACCTATGGGGTTACAAAGCTTAGCTGAATACCCGTTAAGCAACCCAGGAATGGAACCGTCAATCCGTTCATTCGACGAATGTATACGGATGTCAGCCAAAGTTCTCGACAGAGAAATGCTAAGTGAGGAAGAAAGAGAAGCTTATAATGAAGAAATACGAAACATTTTCAAAACAATATTGGCAAAACCAAAAGGAAACATTTTTGGGAGAACTTTTGAGGAAATTTGTGAAACTTACAAATATGCAAGTTACAAACATGTAGTCAATTTGACTAGAGAAACAATCATCAAAACAGCCCAGAAACATATAACAACCACTGAACAGGAGACTATTAAGCAAAAGGTTGGTGAGCCAGTATCGGAGTACACGAAACGATTTTATGAAGCAATGTATGCTTGCATGCCTGGATTAGAATTAAAAGTCCTTACTCAGGAAGAACCTGGGGAAGGAACAAACGATTGGGGAAACAAGGCATTAAGACAGAAGTTATATGGTAATTTTATGAATGGGCTTCTGCCCTCTATAGTGGAGAAAATTCCGTTGGTTCCAGTAAGCCAACATTACCTGAAGAACATAGTAGAACAAGCCCATACTGTAGAGGCAATGATAAAGCACAGAGGAGTCTATGGAGGAAAAGTAGCTGCTGTGGTAGAAGGAGCACCAAATAATCAGAATGGGAAAAAGTCAACAAAGAATGCAGCATGTTATAATTGCGATAAGAAAGGCCACAGAGCAAGTGAATGTAGAAACGTTGTGGTCACATGTGCTATTTGTGGAAAAGCAAAACACTTAGCTAAATATTGTTTCAAGAACAATTACCGAGAATAGAAAGGATAGTATAATGGAGGTAGTGGTAGCTGAGAGACCTGCAGAGAGAGAAGAAATGATGAGGACCACTACTAGGAGTACTACATTGGAGTTGGAAGTAAGTACTGAACGCAGAAGAGATACAGAAAAGGAAATAGTAGTAGTTGAGGGGCCTGGAGAGAGAAGAAGAGAACAACCAGAATCCATGATGGTTGTGAACGAGGTTGGGGACCAGTAGAAAGAAATGGAATGGTCCAAGAAGATGGCATGAATACCGGAAGGGTAGCATGGAAAAAAAAAAAAAAAAAACCCTGGAGAGGGATGAATTCTTAAAATTGAATCAAATTCCCATGGAGGTGAGAATTTGATATAGGAATACAGGGACGTATTCTGAGAGAGTAAACTACCGAAAAAGATAAGAGAAAAACCCTTGGAGAGGGATGAATTCTTATAATTGAATCAAATTCCTATGGAGGTGGAGAATTTGATATGGGAATACAGGGACGTATTCTGGGAGAGTAAACTTCCGGAGAAGGTAAGAGAAAAACCCCTGGAGAGGGATGAATTCTTATAATTGAATCAAATTCCTATGGAGGTGGAGAATTTGATATGGGAATACAGGGACGTATTCTGGGAGAGTAAACTTCCGGAGAAGGTAAGAGAAAAACCCCTGGAGAGGGATGAATTCTTAAAATTGAATCAAATCCCCATGGAGGTGGAGAATTTGATATGGGAATACAGGGACGTATTCTATGAATACAAGCACGATGTAGGAAGGTACAATGGAAATATAAAGCACGAGATAAGACTCAAGAAAATCTTATTTATTAGTCGTAGTGGACGACATGAGTAAATTTGTGGTAGTGGAGCCATTAGAGAAGGTTGTAGGTGAAAATATAATGGAAGCTCTTAATGCTAGAGTATTCGCTATATTCGGTATTCCTGAGGTAATTAGATGTGATAATGCATCTTATTTTAGTGCAGTAACTATTATGAAAGCAATGGAAGAATGAGGAATAAAAATAAGATATTCCAATAGTTATAACCATAACTCAAATGGGGAAGTTGAGAGATTTAATAGAGTAATTAACGAAACCATTGCGTGCTATCAAGCATCTCAGAGTTGGGATTTATATATACCAATGGTAGCTGGAGCTTATAATGGTCAGAAGCACTCAACAACGAGGATCGCACCAAACAAATTGGTACTATTTCCATACCACAAAGGAATTGAGATTTTGCATTATCCAGTATATCTGGATGAGCAAGAATATCAGGAAGAATATGATAGGGTGGTGGCTAATACCAGAAAGATAATGATGGGAAAAGGAGAGAATAGTAATAAAGAACATCAATTCAAGGAAGGAATGATGGTGTATAAGAAAGTGTTGGACACAGTAGGGAACAGTAGAAAACTTCAGGAAAGGTTTAAAGGACCTTATATAATAAAGAAGATAGATGAAGTTACTGGAGCCTGTGAATTAGTGCTAATCACTGCGAGAGGCAGAGAAATCAAATCAAGAGATAAGATATTAGCACACGTGAGGCAACTGAAATGTAGCCCACAATAATGAAGATAAAAGAAATAAATCTTTATTATAATTAAAAATTTATTAGGTAATAAAAATGGATTAAATAAGAATAAATAAAAAAAAGAATTAATGACTATACCAAACGTATATCACGATACTCTGGGAGTTCCAAGGAAGAGTGATTATCCATGAATGGTTCTGTAATAATTGGAGTTGCAGGTTGGGTAGGTTGAGCAGTTGAAGTTCTTCGATTTCTCCAGCAGTAAAGAAGATATTGATAAAAGTGAGAGAAAAGAATAGAGAGTACCATAATTATGAGGTTCTCTAAAATGTTGGATAATCCAAAGGTAGCAGGAACTTGGCACATGGTGCTACAGATATGACGAGGGTCATCATAACCAAATTTAGCAGTACAACTTATAGTTGATTGAAGTAGTGAAATAAAATTAGAATTTTGTTTTATGAAAAAAAGTGTGTAATGGCTACTTATATATTATGATGAAAAAAAATTACAGCGTGCAAAGAGAAAAGATGGACACAGGAGTAAGGAAATTTAACTGTGTAAAGATAGATCATCTAAGGAGTAAAACCAACGGGAAAAGCATGTATAGGTGTACAAAGATTGGATGATCAAAGATTAGAAAAGGATAAGAGGAAACATGGAACTATGGAGAAAATGGAGGACCATTTTCAAATTGGGGATGGAGGAGTAATGCTAGTCAGTAGACGGCATTATGTAGGCGGATTCAGAGAGTATAAAAAGGAGAAGAAATAGAAGACAAGTCAGTTTTGTTGTCCGGGAAGTTGGTCTGCTCAAGTACCAGTTCAGCTCTGCTCACTCTTAATATATTTATTCTTAATATTTTTCTGTTGTTATTATATTAATAAATATTTATATCAATCTTTCTGTTTTATTTATCTCCCTTCTAAAGACTAAAACCGCTGCATCATCTCTCAATAGAGATGAAAACCATGGGAACCATTAGGCATTTTTATACATTAAAGAAAAATTTAGTAAGTAATGCCGGTCATGGGACGGTATTAGTAAAAGAGTCGGATATAAAGAAACAATATAAAAGAAAGGAATAAAGGGAGAAAGTTAGTTTCTTCTTCTTGATCTGTCTGAAGACTTAACAAATTATTATTTTTATATTTAGTTGTATTATTTTTTTGATTAATAAAGATCTTTGCAATACTATTCCCCTTCTGGGAATTCTCGAGTTGCTGCTACATCATCTTATGTCTGGGATGAAAATTATGGCCACCACAAGAGGACGAATATGAAGTAGCTACAGCAAAATATTATGATTTACTGTCTATATTTTCAAATGATTCAATGATTATGTTTTTTTTTATAATCATAATGTTGTAATAACTAAAATAAAAAACAATTTTTTACTTTTTAAAACTTCAATAAAAAAAAATTTAATAATTACAATAAATTTGAAAAAAATGGAGGAATATCTAACAAATTTGCAACAATGAATAATTTAATTTTGTAATGCCCTAGCATTGAGGCGGAGTAAGAATAAAAGAGTATAAAAAGGAAAGAAAGTAAGAACTAAGGAATCGTTCTCAGGAAAGAACATGAAGATCTAATGCTAATGTAATTTAATTCTCTTATTATTATATTCTTTGTTCTAATCATTTTTACTAATAATGTTGTTAATAATATCTAATATTAATTTTTGAATCTATAGTATTAGATGGAAGGATTTGAGTATTAAACGATATTTTCATACAACTAAGATATGAAAACGTTTAAGAGGTTCCACCGAGATCCTTCCAGTGAAAATAGATTAAAGCAAACAATATATTGAAGAGAGAAATGCGGGCTTTTTGGAAATAGATCAAGAAATAATAAAGCCATCATCAAAGGGAGCTATCGCCGAACGATCTTAATGGCAATAAAATGTCAATGCAACAAACAGATGGAATTATAAACTAAAGCCGTAAACAAGCAGAAGGAAGCGATTCAAAACAGGGATTGACCTGCATCTTGTTTTTAAGAGCCAGGTAAAACGGATTAATGTTACACCTTTAAGAAGGGTACATTAGATAAAAAGCCAAGTAAATGGCATAATTAAAATAACTATAGTAAAACGAGATAAGAAAATAGATGGGAAAGACCGGAGTATATGAGAGATTAAATTGTCTACACGGTGGCTCTGGGATGTATGAATTATTACATCCCGATGCTTTGAAACCAGGACACACAATACTCTATAAAAGGGAACCCAACTTATGTAACCCCAGCAGGGAAGGAGTAAGAGAAAAGCCCCTGGAGAGGGATAAGTTCTTACAATTAAATCAAATACCTATGGAGGTAGAGAAGTTGGTATGGGAATATAAGGATGTATTCTATAAGTATGAGCATGACGTGGGTAGATATAATGGTAGTATCAAGCACGAAATCAGACTTAAAGAAAAAGTACAACCGGTAAGGTACTGGTTAAGAAAATATAGACTAGACCAAGAAAAAGCAATAATGGAGATTTTTGATGAATTGGAGAAGAATGGACAGATTGTGCAAAGCAGATCGGCATGGTCTTTTCCAGTAATAATGGTCAAGAAGAAGGATGGAACGTTAAGGAAAGTAGTTGATTATCGAAGGCTGAATGAACTAACGGAAGTAGAAACGAATATACTTCCACTAATAGAAGACGTATTAGAGAAAGTGGCAGGGAACAAATACTATACGACTATAGATTTGGCAGCAGGATTTTTCCAAATTCGATTGGATAAGAAGAGTCAAGCACTGACAGCGTTTATATCGCCAAAAGAGCTTTATGAATACACAGTAGCACCGATGGAGTTGTCTATGAAGAAATTCCACTATTATATGTACGGTAAGGTTACCGATATTTATACTGACCAGAGAGCAGTATTGGCAATCAAAGGAGCAAAGGAGAATCAAACCAAACTCCGGAGATATCAATTGGCATTGGCAGCATATAATTTGAGAATTTTCTATAAAGTAGGAAAAGCAAATGTGCTAGTTGATTTGTTGTCAAGAAATGTAGTCTTGGCAGTTTAACGGAATAAGATTGAAGAGGATATATTTACTATTATGAAGAAATTCAATTGACCGTATAACAGGAAGAATTGGAAATTAAATGAGCAAGAAAAAAAAAAATTAGTGAAGCAATTTGGAGAATATGTGAGAATAGTGGATGGAAAAGCAACCGTGAGAATAAAAGTACAAAGAACAGAAGAAAATAAAGAAACCAAAAGAATGCCATGAAACCTGGAAACTGAATTTTCGGAGGCCGAAAAATTTCTAGGGGTCGGAGGCGTAATGCCCTAGCATTGAGGCGGAGTAAGAATAAAAGAGTATAAAAAGGAAAGAAAGTAAGAACTAAGGAATCGTTCTCAGGAAAGAACATGAAGATCTAATGCTAATGTAATTTAATTCTCTTATTATTGTATTCTTTGTTCTAATCATTTTTACTAATAATGTTGTTAATAATATCTAATATTAATTTTTGAATCTATAGTATTAGATGGAAGGATTTGAGTATTAAACGATATTTTCATACAATTAAGATATGAAAACGTTAAGGTTGCATAACAAAGTATTATAATATAGTCCATAAAAATTTATATGTATGCAATAATAAAAAAGACATTGATCAAAATCATTTGCATAAAGTAATTATTAATTGTGTTTTTTATAATTTTCATATATTTGACAAAAAAAAATGAAAATTTTTTAATAAATATTAAATTTTCACAGTATTGCATTTTTTAAAATTGGTTTTTTATTAATAATATTACTTTTTTTATAATACTCATTTATTATTTATTTTTAAAATAATTACATTTATTTTAAATACATTTAATATAATTGGTAAAATCATTTTAAAATAAAAATATGCATTTAAAGATAGAAATAAGCTCAAAAAAAGTTATAAAAGAGTTTCAAACTTTTTTATGAATGAGAAAACATCTGATCAAAAAAAATTTTATATACATAAATAATATTTTTTCTAATAATCTTAGTAAAATTTTTAAGATGCAACTAAAATGCTTGTTGTAGAAAAAACTTTGTATGAAAGTGGCAAAATTTTGTTATCAACAAATTCATATTAATAGTAATAACACGTGCTTACTTATAAGTGTCAAAATGATTTATTAATTAAAATTATACTTACGTTTTCACTTGTTCTATGTAATGGTAATTAGTTTACACACCAGATTTTTACAAATTAGAACGTTTTTCTTCAAGTTTTATTCATTCCCTATTTACGTTATATAATCAATTTTTGGTGAATGTTTACCTGCTTCTTTTATTGTTTTCTATTGTTTTTTTTTGAGATAAATTTTTCTTTTTTTTTATTTAGAAACAAAAAAGATCAAAAAATTTACCATTTAGTTAAAAATGTTTTAAAAAGTATATTCGCATTAAAGCAAATAAAGAATTTTTTTAACTAAAATTTCGACAATATCTACTTTTGTTTTGGCTAGTTGTATAAAATCTGTTTGTCAAATTTGTTTAATTAAATTTTTTTTGTTAACAATAAATATTAAACAATTATTGAATTTTTTAATTTGACAACAATAAAAAAATTTGTACTTATGCTGGTATAATCCTTTTATGTAGGAAGAAAAGAAATACAAAAATCTTTTTCTTTTTTTTGGTTTCAAAAAATACAATTAAAATAGCTGTAAAAATTAAGTGGTCACCTGATTGTTAAGTTATAAAAATTACTATAAAAAATATAAACATACCAATTTTTCTTTACTTTTTACTTAAGAATTACTTATTCACAAATTTAACAATTAAAATATAAATAAATTTTAATATAATAAAAGTGAATATACAATAATTATAAAGATATTATTAACTTAGTGGTTACTAATATTAGACAATTTGACATTTATTATTAAACTTACTGATTATTATATACTATTCAATTTATATTTATACCTGTAATTTTTATTATTTGAAAAAGTTATATATATTTTCCATAATTACTTAAATATTAGTTGCATTTAGAAAATATAAATTAGACATATAAAATAATAAATGTTATTAAATTTTCTTCACTTTTATATATATTTTATTTTTATAACATTTAACTTAAATAAGAATTTATAATTCTAATTTTTTAATACGTTAACACACAATGTTAGTAAATTAGTAATAATTATAATTAATGTAATTAGAAACGGGAAAAAGAAGATGATTACTTGCAAAAAAAAATACTAAATGTTTAATACCTTTTAAAACTATAATAATTTTTCAGTATTATTTATCAGATATCAAATTATAATTTTTTTATTTAGCTTATTAAATGATAATAAATAAAACTGTTACCATGTGCCAAATTCTAGTGATAATAAATATGACAATTTATTTTGAAAAAATATTAAAGATAAGTAATTGACTAAATTTGAGTATAATTGTTGCATACTTTTTAATTTTGAAATTATTTTTTATATTATATGTAAAATTAATAAAGAATATTTTTATTTTGTTGTAGACTGGTTAATTATTAAAGAAATAAAAATTTGAAAAGTTTTATAGTAAGAAGCATTTTATTTTATTTATTTATACTTTTTATTACTTTATGATACTATTTAATTTTACATGGATTATTAATTTATGTTGAATTTGGTGAATTTAATATTTTTTTATTAAAAATTTTGTTTTGCATTTAATTCAAAAAAATGGTGTTTTTTTTATATCAAAAAACAAAATTTTTTAATAGTTATGCTAGTTATAAATTTTATTAAGTAGTATTTCTAACCATAAACACACAAATATATATGGTAATTGTAATCGAAATTTACACTATGATATTTAAATTCATTAACTTAATAACCAAATCTCATAATTTTGTTACATGTTGTTTAATAAAATATTTTATTTACTTTTTTTGAATTTTTGCAGCATTTATTACATATAGCATATATAAATAAGGTGTTGATATGAGTTTCTAAACCAAATCTACAACTTCCAAAAATATATTTAGTTTTTTAAAATTATTTTTTTTATCCAACAAGTTCAAATACAATAAATAATTTTATATAGCACAGAAAAATGATATCTATTAAATCAATATGACAAATTTTACTTTGATTAATTTTTTCATTTATATATATTAAATATTTTAGACTACAAATACAAAAATAAAGATTTAGCCAGATTGAGCATTATTATTAAATTTCTAGAATTAAACAAATTAGTAACAGTACTATTAAAACTAATAAATACAAATAAATGTTGAAATTATGACAAATTTTTAAAATTTCTCATGTTTTATATCTTCTGAAAAGTCATCTGTTTTACATACAGCAAATTAAAGAACATTTTCTAGATATAAAATACTTTTTCATAACGATAGAATTAATATTTAAATATTATATCACTTTTTACTTTATCAATTTTCCTAAAAGTTTCACTACTTTGTAATGGTATTTTATTTTAAAGTTTTTCAAATGCAGTTTTTATCATTTGCTATTACAAATATTTTTTTTTCTAAAATAGAAACTTTAATAAATAAAGCAAGTCATTAGACGGCATTAGTAGAAGAGACGGATAAAGGAGCAGTAGAGAAGAAATGAATTATTAAAAGAGAGTCTCTTCTCCTAGATTTGTTGGAAAATCTCCTAACTAATAATTATTATATTTTGTTATATATTGTTTTGTTTTGATTAATAAATATATTGATAAAGACTCTTGTGTATTACTATTCCTTTCCTAGAGATTCTCGTGGTGGTTGCCGCTACATAATCCCATGTCTGAGATGAAAACCATGACCTCTACAAGGAATAATAAAAATATAAAATTGTAAAAGTTTGTTATTAAAGCGTAAAATTAAATAATTTAGTTAACTAATTACCACTTATTCTAAATTTTTAAAAAAATGTTGAAGTAAAAAAAAAATTTTTTTTTAAAACAAATGATATCTCAAATTAAATACAAAAGTATATAAAAAAATAAGTAAATTAATAAATTCTGTTTTATTTTTAAAATTAAAAAGTTTGTATGATTTGTAATTGTATTAATTGAAGAAATTATTTACTACGAATAAAATTGAGTTTTATCTTTCTAATAAACCTTGTACGATCAGCTTTTAAAATAAAAATTGTTTTTCTAGTTGTTATTATAAAATTTTTCAATACTTTTATTTTTTTAAAGTTTAAAAACTACAAAAAAGTAGTAATCCTTTAATATATAATAAACGAGTATCAGGTTTGTAAAATCTTTTAAATACTTTTATTCTTAAAAAACTTTGCTGAATAAAAAAACAAACAAATTTACATAATCTTTATAATTTTTAAAAAACATTTCATCTTCATACAGAAAAAGTTTCAAGAATGCAAAAAAAATTAATTTTATTTCAAAATATTTAAATTTTTCAGTTTTGTACAAAAGCAAAAATTCTTTTTTATATAATATGCTAAAAAATTAGCATTTTAAGTAGCTATAACCTTTATAAAATAAATTTTTTTAGAAAAAAAAAATAATCTCTAGGTAATTTAATTTTTTATCAGTAAAAATTCATAACTAAAAGTTTTAAAGGTTAGATACAAAAATATAAAAAGCTTACAAATGATGAAAAATCATTTTAAGTTAACACATTGTTTATATTCTACTTATTCACGTAATAAAGATCTCAATTAATTTAATTAATAAGTTTTATTATTTTTAAAGGTATATGTTACTTTTTTTTAACAAAATTTTTAAGTGAGAAACTAGTTAGAACAAAAATAAATTATAATGTCAAAATATTTTTTACATGACAACAATTTCATTAATAAAGTTTATTATTTTTAAATGTAGTAAGAAAGATTTTAAAATAAAAATTTCATTATTCATCTTATCATGCTGATTTGTTACACTTGTATGCTACTTTCAATAAATTATTTATCTAGGTATATTTAGTCAACAAATTTCATTTCTTCCTTTTTTTATAATATTAATGTACCTAAAATTTTTATTAGAAAATACTTTTTTAATCATTCTTTAAATAATACAAATAAAGTTTTTATTAAGTTTTGTCTGTATAAATGTCATTATTATATTTTGAGATAAAAACAGTTATAATTAATTTTACTTATTATTAATAAAATAAAAAGCATGTTTTGTAAAAACATTAATTAAAATCATGTTGTATTGTTTAAAAATACTCCGAAAAACAAAATAAATGCCAACAACTTGTTTTTTAATCTTATCTTATCTTAGATAAGAATGTTTCTACTTTACAATTTATAACTTATAAGCATTATTATTTTTTTTAAAGCCTAATTAAAGCTTTGTTATAAATATATGTAAGACAAATTAAAGTGTATAAAAGAGCATCATGTTTAAAATTAGATGTCATTTTATAAAATGATATTTGGAATTTATAAAAAAAATTAAATTAAATAATTTTAAAGAAGCAAACTTTATTACAAAAAAATATATTTAGTTAAAAAAAGCTAAATATTATTTTATCTATTGAAAAATTTTTACTTCATAATTTTTGAATTGTAAACAAGAAGCTTTCAGAAAAAAAGCTTTATAGAATTATAGAAAAATTGGTTTATTGATAATTTTATTTTGACTATGAATGAATAAATCAAAATTTAATTTCAATATGTATACCTAAAAAAATTTTTGTAAGATAAATAGAAAGTTATCGTTTAGGAATATATTAAAAAAAATCTTTTCTTTTATATAGTTGTTTTATCTTATTTTAAAATGATAAAACAAGAAAATGCAATAATATGGTAAATGAAAAATTATTGGTTTATAGTACCAATGAGAAGAACAATGATAGACAATTGTATGAAATAATTATTAATTGAGTTCTTCCCTAATCTTTTTCATATCTTAGTTGTATGAAAGGTTTTATTTTAGTACTTTAATCCTTCCATCTAATAATAAATTTAAACGTAATTTAGTATTAGATTTATTAAATAACAATCTTAGTGAAAATAATTAATACAAAGATAAATTAGTAAGAGCACAAATATTTAAATTAGCAGATGTTCTTCATGTCTGGTGCTTTCCTGAGAGTGATTGTTTTCTTCTTACTTTCCTTCCTTTTTATACTTTGTTAAATCTTACTCCGCTTCAATGCTAGGACATTACACTTCATAAACTTCATTTATATGACAAAAAAATGAAACTTGATTGGTGGACATTAAATTTACACAGCATTGGACATTTTATAATTGGTTTATTATTAATTATATCAATTCCTATTTCAATAGTAATACTTTACTATTTAATATTACTTGGACAAAAAATTTATATTTTCAAAATTATATCAATTATTTTAAATACAGTATATGAAATTGGAACATTTATATTAAGAAAAAGTGGAAATATACTTTTAAGTATAGGAAAAAGTATAAGAAAGCATTCAAATCAAGTTCCAAGCAATGCAGCTATTATTGAAGAATTGAGAAAGTTTGAAACAATAGTTATTTTATCTTACTTTAAAATGATAAAAATAAAGCAAAAATTATGACTCTGGATAGAAATCATCCCCTACTTGATGCACTTACTTATTCTGTGCTTTTTCCAACAGGGGAACGAACATTTGATGCCCAATTAAGAAAAAAATATATAGAAACATATCCAAGTAGACGTGAATATATTAGATATAATTTATTTTAACGAAATGATAAAACAATTTTATTAAAATCATCCAGATTATTACAACAATTTATCATTGATTATTATGTCAGAATTGAAAATGACATAACTGATTATGCTTATAAATTAAGCAAAGAAAGAATTAATTTACAAAAAAAATATGGTAATGTAAGAGATAATGTTGTAGATATTGGAATTGATGAAAATAGTGATAATGAAGAAATTTTTAATCCTGATGATGAGGAAGAAACCTGTAGTAGAATATTGAAATCATTAACAAGCTGTTCTAAATGGTATAAATTTAAAGAAGAAAATGTTTATAATTCTAAAATATTTGACTTAATATATTTTCATATTTATAATTATACATTAACAACTAATATAATAAAAGATTAACCTATGATATAAAATATATTTTTTACTTTGCTTTGGATAAGCAGACTTTTCTTTTTTACATTTAAAGTTAGCTACATTCTAAAATCTAAAAATTTTTATAATTAAAAACATTTTTTTTAAAATTATTAAGTTAAAAAATTTTGTTGTTATAATAATTAAAACATAATTTTCTTAAAAAATCTACTGTTGGTTGTGTAAAGATTCATTCGAATGCATCTAATGCATATTTTGAAAAGAAAAATATGCTTTAAAATATTATAAAACATAAAATTCTTATATAATAGAAAATAATTTAAATATAAATATATAACATGAGTGATTCCTGTTCAAATCATCGTTACTTATAATAAAGTCATATATTAAATAATCTTGTATTCATTAATAATCGAGACAAACACTTTCTTACATATAAATACTACAGTGTATCACTATTTCAGTTAGTGTTACCCAGTGTAGTATCTTTTTAAATCTTTATAAAAATACATATATTAAACATATTCTTCACCTTTAAAACATTACATACAAAAATGAATAAATGCAAAAAAGAATTTTTTTTTAATTTTTTTAAATTGTATATAGAAGAAAAATAACTTTAAAAAAAATATTTTTGATATTTAAATTTCAGTACTTTTCGGTTATACCCCCCCTCCCCAAATTAAAATGATAGAAAGTACTTGATAATTAATAAAATTTTTTCAAATAAAATCTTAATTACATAAAGAAAATAGAATGAACTCAATATAAAGTAAAAACATAAATAAATTTTTTTAAAAATTAACTAATAATAATAGAAAACATTATGAGATTTGATATTTGAGTCATTTTTTTTTCCGTTTCATGATAAAAATTAACGACAATTTTTTTATTTTATGATAAAAATTAATGATGAATTTAATTTTTTTTATCCATCTTGTAGAAAAGAAGATGGAGAATCTGATAGGCTTGTTTTTATTTCAAAAAAAATAATTTTAAGGCAAGTTTCACTCATTTTAATTTAGGGGGTGGGTATAACGGAATAGTACCATAAAAGTTATATATAAAATATTTTTTAAAAATAACATTTGTATATGCTTAACTTTTATAAAAAAAACTTTTCAATATTTTATTTTTATGCGTTACTACTTTTCCTTATAATTCTTTTTAAAACATATAATTTTATTTTTAATAAATAACTTTTAAGGAGAATTATATCTTAATAACAATGTTCAAGTATTGCTAAAAAATAAATTAATATTTTATTTCTTAATTTTTTTATGAAATATTTTTATGTATGTAATTTTTATAATTAAGATTGTTAAAATTTAATTAAGTTTGATATAACCTAAAATATTTATATACAAATCTTTATTAATCTACATCAAAAACCTTTTTAATAATAAATAATAATAAAATAAATTTAATTACTTATTTCGTGGAGTTTACCAAAGTTTTTAAATAAGTATGTTAACGCTGATTTATTATAAACCTGAAAATATAGACAATTATAATGAAAAAAGATCAGAACGACTTTTTATTTTGTATAACCTCATTAATATATATATTTATATTAATGATATTTACAGCAAAAACGTGATTATTATGCTTTATTCTTTGACATAGATGCTGATAAAATTTTACCCTTTAAATTAAATATTATTATATAATTTTTTAAATATTAATAAAAATATACTGATAATCTTGATCTTTATTTTTGTAAAAGCATTTCATGTAATATTCATAAACATAACGTTTATACTTTTTTTTATTTCTTACAAAAATTTAAAATCAAATTTATGATAATAGTTATGTAACTTGTTTTACAGATGTTTTAATTTATACAATATTTTATTATAAATGTATACTGAATCAAAAAATTATAAATATGACATTTTGTTGACTTTAACAGTTAGAATGTGCTTAAATATATTTTTTTTTAAACATATGAAAAGGGAAAATAATTTTATATTTTTCTAGATTTAATAATGTAAACATTAAACCATATAAACTATTTTAATTTCTAACTTGATTATTGAAATAGTCATTTAACAATTTTTTAAAAAAGTGTAAACTAAATGATCAAGATAATCTTAGAAACTATTTATCATTATAAAAAAGCACAATAAAATAAAAATACAAAATAATACTGTTTATAAATATCAAATAAAAGTTTATTTTATCAGAAAATGTTTATCTATCATAAGTGATCTGTCAATTTTGCTTAAGATAAAAATATATATTATAAACAATTTATATAAAACAATGATAAACTTTAAAAAAATTTAGTTTATAAAAAATCTATAAAAATATAAACATCAATGATATAAAATGTCGATATTTGACATTAAAATTTCACTTAAAAATTTTACAATTTTCTTTCTATCATAATTGAATATTTTTTTAATAGTCAATTGTTATCGTAATCTGAAAATGTTTCAAGACAATAATATGCTTCAGTAATTTCAATTTATTGTCAAAAAAAATTTTATAGGTAATATATTTTTTTTAAATAAAAGATATTTTTTTAGTTTACAAAAAATAGAAGTAATGGCAAAATTTGTATAATTTGTTTGGTGTACCAAATAATTTAGATTTGTTAATACAATAAGGCAAAGAAATGTTTTACATTGATTGAAAGAGAATAATTTTTGAAAAAATAAAAAGAAATTTTGTTTGTCAAAAGTATGTTAATTAACTTTTAAGTGATTATGAAAAGCAAAGTTTTATTTTTGTAAAAAGAATCTTTTAAAATAATTTGTTTTCTTTATTAACTGTTTCAACAATTATTTTTAATCATTATGTATTTTATAATGGAAGAAGTGTAACTAAACGTATAAATTCTAACATGTGTAAAAAAATTTAAAAAAAACATAAAACATTATCATGTTCAGATAATTGTAAGCAATAAAATGAAAACTTATTTTATTTATTTTTTTTGTAGATATTAATGCTTGTTAGATGGAAAAAGTTTGAAAAAATAGAAGAGGAAGCAATGAATATTTCATTATTTTCTTCTGTAATACTATTTCAAATGAACTCATCATATAAACTAACAACTTTTACATATTCAAATAATATGAAACTTGAAAATACTGTTAAAATTATAGTTTCATGGTATGAATTAAAAAAAACATTGAACATAGAAAAATTTATTAAACAAGAAATGCTACATCGAAATTACAATAGAAGCACAAAATTTAAAATGTATCATTGAAGCAAATTATATTGTAATGGTTAAAGAAAATAAACAACACTTTATAAATATATCTAAAAGTATTCTTAAAGAAAAAAGTATAACATACAAATTAATAAATTTTTTATGATAACAAAGTAATATTCTTAAGTAATATAACAAATCAGAAAATAAAAATCAAAAACTCATCGTACTTGAAATTTTATCAAAGCATATGTTTTTCAATTATTTTTTGTAACATATCAATGATACGTATATATACATGAACAAGGTAAATACTTATTTGCTGGAGCATTTGATATATTTAAAAGAAAAAATATATAACGTTATGACAAATAATCAGTTGCAAATTTTGTTTTTTTTATTTTAACATTTTTTTAATTACAACTATGTCATGGAAAAAAACAAAAGTAATTGAAAAAGGCAAAAGAAAAGGAAAAATATTATTAACAATAATAAATGTATTAAATACTGCAATAATAAAAAATGTATTTACAATATTATGATAAAGAAAAAAGATTCAAAGTGAAAATACTATGAGAAAAGTTGTTTCAATGTATACATAAATAAGAATAAAGTTGAAGTTTATGTAGATTACTTTTATAAGAAGTTAATAGATTAATGTTGAGGAAAAATCTAAAATTGCTGATTACCACTATTCACGTGCTTTTAATATAAATGTATTGAAAAACTATTGTATCCATAATCATGATTCAAAATATAAAAAGTACAAAGAAGAAAAAAAATATTCTTATTTAAATTAATATTTATTTTGGAAACAAGTGTTCTAAAAAAATAATTTCTATTAAAAATGCAACTAGTCAACTTATCAATCTAGAAAACAATTTTAAATTTACGTAAAAAATATATTATAATGGATGTCGTTTGTGAAAATAAAAAAAAATCTAGAGTCAAACAAAGTATTGCTAACGCCAGATTTTTTACCAAAAGTAATACCACTAAATTATTTAGAAAAACAAACAGATTATTATGGTAAAAAATAAATTAGTTTTTGGATTATTCACGCTTTATTACGTGAAAATGATAGAAACATTTAATCAGATATTTTTCACAGATATTGAAAATGAAAATGACTAATAGGACTATGTTTCAGCATGTTTTTCACTGATAAATATATTAGAATTTTTGAAAAAAAGTACAAGTATAAAAAATGTTTATTTACGAAGTAATAATGCAAGTTATTATAAAAACGTTTGTTTTTATTATTTACTATAAGCAATAAGCAAAAAAAGAAAATAAATATATACTTATTCTAAAGTTCAGTTAGACAAAGAACCTTGTGATTAAACTGCTAATGTTTTATTAAAAAAAAGAAAAAATTAAAAAAAAAACTATGATTAAACACCAACTGATTAGTATAAAGCTTGTTAAAATATAGAAGATTTCAAAAATGTCATCACACTACAAAATTATGAAATTTTAGAAAACTTTAATGGAAATAAAATTGGAAATATAATATTAATAACAATGGAGAATCTTAAAAAATAACGCATAATGCTGAAACAAAATTGATCAACTGTCTTTCTTATGTAAAATGTAATAATACAAGAAAAATCTAATTTAGTCTTATCTCATTTAAGAATGACCTAAACAACAAAATTGATAATTCACCTGAATATTGAAAAAATATTATCTCTGTTGGCAAATAAAAAAAAAAAACGATAAAACTAATGATTCGGTAGATATAAAGCCATATTAAAATCCAATATAAAGATGTTCTTCAATTTTTCTTAAGATAAGAAATTTACATCAATTTATTTTACTAAAATTATGTAAGTGCAAAATATAAAATAATAATTATGTGAGTATGCAGTCGAAATTTTAAAAAGAAAACGTAATTTGGAATGAATAAAACAAATTGTTAAGTATTAAAAATAGAAAACAAAGTTAATTCTGACATTATTTTAAATAGAGAGAAATTAAAAAAAAAATTAGAAATGAATGAAAAATATATTCAAATATATTAAAAAAGAAAAACCAACGGTAAAATTTTTACAAGCTATTTAATTCAAATGTGTATACGTTTAGTTGAAGACAAAGAAAAATAAAATTTAATGATATTCCAAATTTATAGAAAATTAGTTTTTTTTTTGACTATAATTATTGAAAAGTAAAGAAAAAAAATTACTAATTATGAGAAAGAAGTTCAAAAAAGTGGTAAGTGTAAAAAAGATGATATGTTATCAGAGATTTAAAAGAAATATAATTATATCTTAAATTAAAAAAAAAAAACATAATTTACGTAAACATTTTGTTCATGCTATATATGGAAAAGTTGAAAAAAGAAGAAAAGTTTTTAATAAACAAATAAAAATTAGCAAAAAAGTGGTACATTAAAAAAAATATTTATAAGAAAAACCTTTGAAGAAAAATATCACTGTCAAAATCACAAAATCAACTATTAACTTATGTCTCTGTTTAAAGTTTAGTAAATTAATTTGAAATAATGAAACAAAATTGTACTAACTGAATTCACAAACGTTGAAATAGTTTATGATACAATGAAATTTAGCAAAATTTGTTCTGCCTTTTTTTACAAAACTATATACTATAATATTTTCATTAGAAGCGTAAAAATACAAAACTTAAAACAAATATTTAATGATATAATAATGTCATGGAAAAAAATCGTATAACGTTTTATCATTGAACAAGTAAATAATCAATTCCAAATTAGAGAACAAGAAATGAAAGATAGGAAATAAAAAAACGAATGTTTTTACTGATATTCTAAATGATTTAATAAGTAAAACAAATTTTTACAATATATTCTTTATCTCTACAATATACAACATCTTCAAAATGTGACATTTGAGTTATATATAAGTGCCATTCAATAGTAAAATGTCAGAATAAAATAAGCATATGCTTTTCAAAATATTGAAAAAAATTAAACAAATATGAATACATTAGAATGGATTTTTTTTGTTTATAATTTGTATGGCAAATAAATTAAACTAATTATGCAATAAATATTTAAAAATTGTCACATACAATATGCAATTAATAGAACGTAGATAAAAGGATAAATAAATAAATAATATAGACAGAAATGATATAATACAAAGCTTTCAAAAACTATTTAGAAAATAAAATACAAATTTAAATCAAAATTTTTGTATGACACTATAGAAGAAATTTGTTTAAAAACTTAAATGTATGCAAGTTGTATATATATTATGTGAATTAAAAGATAGAAAGAAAATTCATTTAATGTCATCACGAAAAGATACTTTGACATAACACATTTAAAAAATCAGTAATGATAAAACATTTTTAAATATAATAGTGAAATTAATACAAAACTAACATATTTTAAAATTAATGATTTTAAAGAAAGTCTAAAAAAGTCATGTAACTATAATTGTTAAAAATTGAAGTGATCATTTTGCTAAATATATATGTGAAGATTGGTTTTCAACACTAAGAAATCAACTAATATATAAGTATGGTAAATTTGTAATAATACCAAGCATATTTAAAACGTTTAATAGAATCTGCAAACTAAAAAAATGTTTGAATACTTACAGTTTTGAAAAATCTTTTTAATAATAATTAATACAAAGTAAAAATAAATTTATAAAAACTTCAAGTAGTCCAAACTTTCTAGATCAAAAATTGTGGTATAAAATACACAAAAAATAAAAGATTGAAAAATATTAGAAGCCGCTTTATCAAAAAAAAAAACAGAAAAATTAAAGTAGAAAAATTTCTTTGTACAACACCAAAAAAAATTTTTGAATTAAGGTTCAAGAAAACTAGAAAATATTGAAGTTCAACTTTTTGAAGTGCGTCTTATAATTAATATGTTTTTTGTACTTATGTACTTGAAAACACAAAAATGTTGATCTATAAATATATCATAACTACAACAAAAATTCTTACAAAATACAAGCATTTTTATAAAAACCTTTATTTATTTACAATTAAAAAAATTATAAATTGTGTGATGTCAAGAAGTTTTCCCTATGCGTTTACAAATAAAAAACATGAAACTGTTGCTGAGTTTTAAATACACATACAAAAAAACTTTAAAACCTTTTATTGAATCCTAAGTTTATACATACTTATACAAATGAATTTAAACGAATTTGAACAAAATTATAAGAAAAGCAGTGTAAGTAAAAAAAAGTGAATATATTTCTTTAAGTATGGTATCAATCGAAGAAGTTAATAAAAAATAACAAAATTAGTAACAATTATGGTTTCAGAAAAAATTGTAGACAAAAAAAATTTGCTTTACTTGTCTTTAAGCTTTTTAATGCTACATAGAAAAGAAAGTAATCCACAGATAACATATGAATACTTATTCTGTTAAATTAACAAAAACATTCTGAATCCATTTTATGATAAAATTGAAATTGACTTTCTATTTTAAAAAGATATACTGTGCATAATTGATTTCCATTCTTCACATAATTTCAACAGAATAAAGCGCTTAAGAGCACATACAAAAATCATTTTGATAACAGCTTAATGTGTGACATATATTGTATATAATTATATTTGATGCTTTATGAACAATGTTAATGAAAAAAGAAAGCTTTAATCAAAACAATATTTAAAGAAAAGAATACAATTATATATTATAGAAAATAAAAAAACCGTTAAGAATATTGTTTAACAAAATTTAATACACAATAGTGAAAAAAAAAATTATAATGTTTATAATACATTAGCAGTAGTTCCAATCACATGATGCTTTACTACCAAAAAAAAATATTAAAGAAAATCTTTAAACAAGAAATATCTTTAAAAATATTCTGAAAATAATTAACAATAATAAAGTAAAAGTTATATTATTTATAGTATTTAAATAGTACATTAAGTCCGTTATTGAATTTTGGCAGAAAAGCACAATAAGAAGGTTTTCAAATATAAAAAATTCTTGTAGAAAAATCATATATCATTCATATATTTCCAATGGTAAGAATATATCATAATGAAAACTAACAAAATCTTTTAAAAAAAAACATAGAAATAATAATTAAACTATTGTGAGTATCTCATTGTTAAAAAAGTGTTATCAAAAGTACTTTAACAAAACAACAAATAAACTTATAATAAAGTGAAAAAAAGAACAAAATAGTTTTTTAATTTAATGTGCTACTTTTTGTCCAAATTTTTTTGAATTAATAGATGATCAAGTAAATATTTATGAATAATTATGTAAGTTCATTTTGTTTTATGTAATTTATATTAAAAAAAAAGTTTTTTATATTTTCTTATTGCAAACTTAGTCACTTTTAATTTATTTTTTTAATATATTATTTAAATTTAGTCTTTTATATAAAGTTTAATTTTTAGCGTTACTGTTTGGAAAACAAATTAATCAAGTTTACAAAATTTTTTATTATTATTTAAACAATACCATTCTTTTATAAAACTTACGTAAACTAAATAATGGCTAGTAATCATTCAACATTATATGTTACAAACTTTTTGATTTTAATATGATTATTTAAAACAAAATAAGAATCATTGTAAAATATAGTTTTTTGACAACTTAAAATCAATTTTCTTGTTTCCAAATTTTTTATTCAGAAGTTTCTTTGGTAAGTTTCAAAGACAGATAGTTTAATATTTGTAAAATTTTTATATTTTAATATAATTTTTTTAACTCTTTTTACATGATAGGCAATATTTTTATTTTGTATTATCTTATTTGATAGTATAAATATTGTTTACCTTTTTAGTTATTAACAAAAATTATTTTTAGATTGGAAATTAATAGTTCTTTGAAAACTTATTTTTTTGCTGTTAGTGAAAATACTTTACATTTTTTTTCTTCATGTTTTTATTCAAGTTGCATTTAAAAGCAAAACTAAAGTTAATTTACTTTACACAAACAAATGTTGCCATGCTTTTTTACAATCTGGTAAAAATATGTGTGCAGAATTATTCTAATTTTAATAATTTATTGTCAATTAATTTTTCAACAATTTTCTAAAAAAATTATTGGATTTTGTGTAGGTTTTAGTCAAAGCTATTGAGTTTTTGTTATTTATCATGTTGACGGTTTTTAGAAATTTAATGAATATAATCAAAAATTGTATAACACAATTGACAATGTCTTTTTATTTTAAATTCATCAAAATCAAATTCTGCTTATGTTTATTGTAGTATTGTATCATCATCTAATATTTTTTATCCTTTTTTTATTTACTGTTTTTAGTGAATATTTAATAGATATAATCAATTCGTTGTTGTCAAGTTTTTTTTGCTGAGTTAAATTAATGTTTTGATCTCTTTTTACATACTTTAAATTATTTTTGCTTTGAAATATCTATACTTATTAGCAAATACTATTTTTATAATTACATCTAAAAAAGTTTTATAACTTTTTACAAATATTTAAAAAATATTTATTTTTTTCAGTTTACAACAATTTGTTGTAAAATGTTGACTTTAAGTTTTAAATTGAATGATTTTTTTTTTCCAAATGAAGCATTTTTATGTCAATTTTTATTTTCTTTATATATTTTTTCAAAGTTTAAAAGATTTTTTAATCTTGTATATGTTCAACCATTTTTTTTCTGGTTTTTGTAAAATGCCTTGAAAATGTTTGTTGTTTGAAAATTTTTTTATACTTATATACTAATTTTTATTTCTACGATACTAATTAACAATTTTTATGTATCTATTCTGGAAATATTTAATTTCATTAAGTGCAATTAATTAGACTATTAACGTTCTAATATCATTCTTAAAACGCTTAATGTCAATCAAACATATTATTTTTTCATGTAGTTGATTATTACATTCTTCAAATGTTTATATGGTTTAAAATTATTTTATTTGAGGCTAGTAAAATACCATTTATTATTTCATAAAGCATACTTTTTTTCAATGACTAACGTGTTTTATGTTTAATCATAAGTTATGTTAAATATGTTAAATATACGATAATTTGTTTAACAACATTTTGCATGATTTAGTGAATTTATTATTTACATATATAAAAAACAATGGAAAAATGAAGTTTTTAAATTTTCTAAATTTATTTCAATTTTTTTATATTAGTATGTAAATTAATCTGCCAACATTAATTTTTTTTGTTTTTTAAGATTTATAAAATTTATCGTATATTTTAATATTTTTTAACACTTTTACTTTTCTTACTTTTATTTGTTTACTATTTAGCATTTATCTATTCATATTGTTTGTTTTTTGCCGTGATCATAACTTTATGTATTCTAATTTGTGAAAACATAACAAAAGAATTGTATTAAATTTCATAGATTCTTATACATTTTGTAAATTATTTAACTTTATTTGATGCTATTTAATTAACAACTTTTTTCAATATAATTTGTTAGTAAGTCATGTAAAAAAATTGGCTTAATTTTAGAGCCACTGGCGTACTAAAATTTTTTTTAAAAATTTGAATATTAAAAAAATGTATATTTTTTTATTAAAGATAAAATAACGATTTAGTATAAATTTTTATAATAATACAACAAATAAAGTAAAAAAAGGTAAAAGTAGAAAGTTTTTATTTTTAAAAAAAAATTAAGTTTTAATGTACTCCAGTTTTAGAATCTTTAAAATTTTTATTATCAAGGCATTTGAAAAGTTTTGAGCCTCACTATGATGGAGTTAATATTTTTCCCTAATTATACCGCCATTATTTGACGTTATCCCCTTTAAGCTTAATGCTTTTTTTCCATTTAGACTTCATAGCTTCTTCACTCTTTTTGAAGCAATTTTTGTCAAAGTCTTCAAAATAGCTATCTACAGTCTTTTGAAACTCTTCAAGTGATGAAAATCGCTTTCAACTTAGAAATTTTTTTAATCTAGAGAACAAATAAAAGGCAGATGGAGCTAAATCTAAAAAATTAGGTGGATTTGGCAATAATTCATATCTCAAACTTGAGATTTTTGATAAAAAAGTTAAGCACGTATGAGCAAGTGCATTGTCCTGGTGAAAAATGATTTTTTTTTGTTTAATCTAAGTCTTTTTTCACGAATCTTTTAATCCAACTGGTCTAAAAGATTAGAATAATATTCTCCAGTTATATTTTGACCATTTGGAAAAAAATCTATTAGAAAAATCTCTTTGAAATCCCAAAAATTGAAACCATAATTTTTTTGCTTTAAAACGTTGACTTAACTTTCTTCGGAGGTGGAAAATTAGGGTTTTTCCATTCTTTTGACTATTTTTTTTGACTCAGGATTGTTGTAGAGAATCCACATTTTATTCTTAATTAAAAATTTTTTAATGAAATCCCTTTTATCTTTCAAAAAAAGCTCCAAACTTTTCTTTGAAATTTGAACTCTGGTGCTTTTTTTATCGATTTTCAGTGAATGCGGTACCCATATTGCGGACATTATTTTCATCTCTAATTCTTCATTTTTTATATAATATTTTTATTCCACAGAAATCTCCATCTATTCAGCTATCTCCTTGACTAAAAATTTTTTATCATACATTACCATTTCGTAGACTTTTTTAATAATTTCTTTGGTCGTTACATTTTTAAAGCAAAACTGCGTAGATCATTTTCTAAGCTTGTTTTTTCATGATTGAATTCAGATATTCATATCCTAATAGTGCCATAAGAAAAATAATCTTCTCCTGATACGTTTAGCATGTTTTTGAACATTTCTGTAGCTTTTAAGCTCTTTTTTTAAAAGTTTTTTTTAACGGCTTTTTTTTTAATTTTTCCTTGTTAGAAAATATTTAAAAATCGAATGGTTTTAAATATTATTAACTGATAAAAAAAATTGTCTTATCAGTTAGGGTTTTTTTTTATAGTGATAAAAAAAGTTTCTCTTTAAGATAGGCTATATATTGGTTTTATTTTTTAATGACTTATGCCTTAGGCTCAAAACTTTTCAAATGCCCTGTTATTAATAATATTTTTATCTTTACTATTTTTTCCAAATAGATCATTTAAAACATTTTATTAAAAATATTATCTTCTTCTTTTTCACAAAATGCACTAAAATCAAATTTAGATACATCAGTATTATTATGACTATCATTTTTGTCACTAACAATTTCATTACTATCCATATTATTACGACAATAAATTTTTTTGATGGTCTCATAATGAGAACCATTATAGTGTATAATAACTAATGGCCATATATTGATGTTATTTGCAACTGAATCATAATGCCTCCAACACATATTGAATGATTGAAGTTCAACTGTATCAATTAAAATAAGAAATCTTATTTTATGTATATAACCATACACACAAAAATCAATTTCTTCACCCCAATTTTCTATGTTTACTATTTTATCGAAACAGCTAACGCGTGTTATGTGATTCAATAGTAATTCAACGTTACATATTTCAAACATCCATATATTCATTTGTCTAAAATTGGAGTCATTTAATAAATTTTTATAAAAATTAATTAATGTCTGTCTAACTTCAATGTATCCATTATGTTTATTGTAAGAAATTTTATTCATACAATTGAATGCACAATGTCCGTCCGCTTTTATTTTACCATATTTTTCAAAATAATAATTATTTAATTGTAAATTAATATCAATATATGATGGATAATTATTAACTATTTCTTGTTGATAAAATTCAATATTAAAATTATTGTCATAAACATATAATGAAACATTATGATAAATAAAATTAATAATTTCAATATTATTAATTTTATTTGTATGTTGTTTATTTAAATCTAAAATAAATTTATATATATGTATTAACTATTTTTATATTTAAACTAACCTTTATATATATTCTTCAATAAATCTACAAAATGTGTATTTTTTGATTTTTTAAAATTTTGAATAATATTTTTGTAATTTTTTTTTCCAAAATTTTTAAATTTTAAATTGTTGTAATTGATTTTAAATTCTTTACAAATTTTTGAAATATTTGTAGAATATTTTTTAATCACATAATCTTCGTTATTACAAATACATTGATCAATTTTTTTACATTTGACTATTTCTAATATTTTAAATAAAATTTTATCAACATCATTATTTGATTTTTTAATTATATTTAAAATATCTTCATTAGTAATACTATTACTACTTTCAAAGATTATGTTATCTTCTACTATTTCTGTAAGATAAAAATTTTCATGTATTTAAAAAAAATTATATATTATAAGAAAAAAATATAAAATAAGGAAATATGTATAAACATACCAATATTTGATTGTTTTGGATTTTTGGGATTTTCTAATGTTGAATCATCATCCCAATATTTTCTACTTCTTTTTCTAGTTTTTTTTTCTTTCATTATTTCTAAAAAAATTTAATTTTTAATTAAATGTTAATTTATACATTTAGGATTATCATTTTAATTTACCTTTATTCATTTTATTTATAATCTTTGTAATTTCTTTATTCTTTTCATTTAAAAATTTTGTTAGTTTTTTTTCTAAAAATTTTTTTTTTGTTTCCGTTGTAAATATATTTTTTGTTTGTTGTTTTCTTAATAATAAATTTAGTTTACAAAATTTATCATTTGTTTTTTTAAAATTTTTTTGAATTTTTTTTATAAATTTTGTAACTGATTCATTTGATTTATTTTTCTCCAAATAATTTTGTAAATTTTGATATCCCAATTTATCCAAAAATATGGGAAAAGAATTGAAAAAATTTTTATTTATGTCATCAAACATTTCAATTATGTTTGAATTTTTGATAATATTTTTTTTACTGATTTCTTTTTCATTATTTCCTTTTGAAAATAATTTGTTAACTTTTTTAGAAACCATTGTAGAATATAAGCTTTTTAATAGAATTAAATAATAATAAAATTCTATAATAAGAATAAGATGTATTAAAATAAGATTAAATGATTTGATTTATTGTAAATCTAAAAGTTATTTATATAAAAGAATTTCTTTTTGTTTTGATATCATTACTTTCATATATATTTTTATTTTAATCAACAGTATTGGTAATCAAAAAACACTTTGTGTTTTAGCATATTTGTTAAAATGTACAAAAATATATATTGTATTAATTTTAATTTTGAAATAAAAAGATGACATAGAAATGTAACATTAATGTTTTTAAAACTAATAATTTAATGATGATACGATCTATATAAAATAACTTTAAGATTAAAAAATAACTTTTATTATCAATTGCATCTTTACAATTATTAAAATCAACGATATAAAAATTAACGATATAAAATAAATTAAAATTATTTCTCACATTTCTTTTTTTATTCTTTCTTTTATATATTCATTTTATTTTTTATTATTTTTAGTTTTTTTTTTCTTTTTTTTCTTTTATAGTTTTTTTTTTTATTTCTTTTAATTCTATACCGTTGTTTTCTTCTTCAGTTGATCTTTTTTTTGTTAGTAGCTTGTAAAGATCCTGAAGACAGTCAACAATCAATTTGAAAAGTGGTTTGATTATCCAATCGTAGATGCAATCAATTATTCTTGACATTATGTTTATGCAATAACATAAAGTACTGATTAAATGACAATTAATTTCAGCATAAATGCAAGCATAAACTAATCCAATTAGTATAATTGTAATAAAAATTATTATAATGAACGAAAATATGATTAATGTACATTTGACTATTCCAATTCTTAATATAGTTATTAATTTTATACTCCACCATCCAATTTTATAAGATTTGTCAGATAAATGCAATTTTTCTAATAACCAATTCAATATTTTATCGAATATATCTTTATTATCTTCCTGAGAAAAATTTGCCACCTGACCCTCCAATAAGGATGTTTCATAATTTTCACATATCTTATATTTTGAATAATGGTGTATAAAACCATACCTATCAGCAAACATTATATTACCTTTTTCATCTTCAATAGGTAAATATTCAAAGCATATATCATCTATAACATGATTATAGTGTATAAACTTTAGTTTGAAATGTTTGCAAAGTTTTATTTTATATGTATTATAACCATAATTTTCTTTTTCAAAACTTTTTAACATTACATCTCTTTTGTTTAAATATAATTTAACCTTTTTTCTTCAAATTTTAATAATTTGTCTTCACTTAAATGCATATTAAAGTTATTTTTTCTTATTAAAAATTCTTTTATGTTACTTAATTTTAAATTTTTTTCTTCACATAGAAGCTTAAATTTCTTATTTGCAAATTTATTAATTAAATTATCTATCATACTTCTATATGTTGTAACTAAAGAATTTTCAAAATCTTTTCTATTTAATCGTTTAAAATTTCTATTATTTTTTTCTAGATATATGAGGTAATACTTATATTTTTCATCTATATCTTCGTCTAACTTATGCCTAGTTATTTGTTCGAATATATCTAACATTTGCTCACGGCGAGTTGTTGATTCGAAATCATAAAAATCCCCTTCAAAATTTAAGTAGTATGCTTCAATTTCTAATTTTAAAAAATGTTCCGATACATTTTTTAATTTGAATAAATTCCAAATATTATCAACAAAATATTTTTTATGAATATTCATATAATTTGTATAATGATAATGTTTTATGCTTTCTGATGTTATAACATCAATAAAATAATTACTATCATATTTATTATACAAACTTTCCCTCAATAAACATTTAGGTTTTCTTAATATATTAATGTTATATTTGAATAGTAATTGATAACCTTCTAATTTGTCATTAAATATGACATAATTATTACTAACAAAGAGAATTTTTAACATACTAAGACATTCGTTAGTACCAATTTCATTATAAATTACATTTTTGATTTCCATGTGCCATTTAATCTGCATATCATTACAATCAAGAAAATTTGGTATTTCAATGTCAGTTTCAATGGCTTTGTCATCATAACAGTTATAAAAAATTGGTTCTTTTTTACTAATATTAATTTTTTCCAGTTGTCTTATTTCTTGACATAAACAACATGAATTTAATAATTGTAAAATTAATAAAATATTAGAAAGTAATTTAAAAACAAAAGAATTTTTAAAAATTATTTTCAACATTTTTTTTATAATTTTTTTAATAATTATTTTTTAATAAATAAATTAATTAATATATTCGTTTTTATAATTTCGTTTTATTATATAACTTATAATATAATTTATAATATAATTTTATATAATTATTAATAAAAAAGAATAAAAAAGTTATCACAATAAATTTTAAAATGAAGTCAAAGTTGTTTTAAGAAAAAAGTAATAATTTTATACAATATATATTACTTAATCTACAATTGAATTTTTTCTTTTTTTTTATATAATTAGATTAAAAAATAATAAATCTATATTATACTAATATGTTAACATATATGCAATTAACTTAACCAGAATTGTTAATAACTTATATAAATTTTAAAAAGTAAGAATAATTTTTCATTTCTTTAACTCTTTTTATATTGGAGTAAAAAGAAAACAAAATATTAAGTCACAAAATTATTTTTTTTATAACATTTTATTTAAAACACTTTTCTTGAGAAAATCGAGCAATTTTTTTAATTTGGGACAAGCATTTTTGCAATGTCCTAATTTTTTATGCTTAAATTATGTACCTAGGTAAAGTATAACCTGAGGTAAAATTTTAGCTTCATAGCTCTGTCGTGCGCGGCGCTGGAGCTATTTGTTTGCAAGTGTACATTTTTAGTTTTTTAATTACATCTCATTGATATGCTTATGAAAATATGACTTTATATACCTCATTTTTCATGATCTTTTAAACTAGCTACATAGATTTTAAAAATGTTTTAATATAAAAAAATTTTTGCCTAAAAGTCATCCCCCAATTTTGGAAATACCAAAAATGAATTCAGCGTCCTTGAAAACTCCTAAATGCACTTTCACCATATTTGGATTTCCATGGAGAAAAAAGTTTTTAAAAATAACACGTTTATATGCTTAATTTTTATAAAAAAAAATTTTTAGCATTTTAATATTGTTTTTTTTTTTAATATTCATTAAATTAATCTTTTTAAAATATGGTTTTACATAATTTTTGACTAAAAAATTATCCTTTAGTTACAATCTTTAACACAAGATTTACCAGAGCAGTCATTTTGACTGATCATGCAATTTTAATTCAAAATTACTACTAATTTAATAATTTGATTTTAAAAATTATGTTATCAATTTTGTAGCTATAAGTAGAGAATACATTTTATAAACTTAATGTTATTTTATATATATTAGTAAGAAATATAATTTTTGCTATTGACACTTATACCAGTACCAGTCATTTTGACTGTTTTTTGCAAAAATAGATTTATATAAATAGACGATAAATCTAGTGTTA